>NW_027316532.1:35571654-35624154 GCF_026437365.1 Eucyclogobius newberryi
CATGGAACTACAAAATATAAACTTTTTGAGGGATTTAGACAGATTACAACGCAGTACTCACAGATGCTGTACAAGAGGAGTAAGATATGGCCACTCCAACTGACTGGAGGCATTTCAGATCATTCTTTAGGTCCAGACAACACTCAACATGACCAAGTACCTGTAAAACAAAGACTTTCTTCATTCAAAATTAACTTTACTACTATTTTAAACAAAGAAGTTCCTACCTCTGCCATGTATTCTGGTATGACATTCAGAGCTTGAATCTTCTTGTGCTGCGGCAGTTACAGGCATTTGTTTCTTTGCTAAAACATGACTTCATTATTGAACATTTGTCATAATCCTCTATGACAATGATCACACATAATCTAATCTAATAATCATAAATATGATTACCTAATTTTAAGTTAGTCAGCCAGGAAGCATACTCTGTGAGAATCTGTCTTCGTATGAAGGTTTTTGTCAGTGTGAAACATCTTAAGGAGGTCACTGACCTAGTTGAGAGCTTTGCTTTGACACGTCTTTCTTCAGCGCCTTTCATCTCCACAATGAGGCTAAACATTCAGATTGTGCTCATAAAACATGCTGCATATGCAAAAGGAAACCCAATGTCAAGACAAAAACATGCTGACCAAAATTGTGTGACAAATCCTTTGATCTCATTTTAATGTCAAAATTGTAGAAAAAAAACAAAAAAAGAATCCTCAGTTTATTTTCCATTTCATACTTCAAATGCATTTGAGGGGAAACCCATTTCATGTTTGTGTCAATGACAAATACAGTTCTTCAGGGTTTCGTCATTTTTTACAAATGTGGCATGTGGCTGCCATAGCAACACTTGACTAGTGACGTCAGTAATGGTTGGAACAAAATTGCTGATGAAAAGTTTGATTATATTTATTTGATTGTTTACAATGTCATAGAAAAAGCTCACATTGCAAAGCATGTCAGAGGTTCTCATTTTATATTTGATTCAAGCTCAAACACAGTAGTTTTTAGTTAGTAAAATGCCTCATCATGGAGATTATCTGAGTTTGACACAAAGGTTGTAGGGCTTTGGAGTGCGCACAATTCCCATGTCAGCATCCAGAGTGGGCTGCTCTCCCTCGGGTGCAAAGAAGGTGAACTGCTGCAGGAGCCCAGAGAAAAACAGGAACAACTCCATACGAGCCAGCTGTTCACCCAGACACACACGCTTACCTGACAACAGACAGTGTTCAGCGTAAAGGTTCTATCCACAACAGACAGACATACATTTTAAACCCATTCTTAAGTTGATGTTTACAACAAATACCAAATTGTTATTACAATGTGTCTCGTTAAAACACTTGGGACTGAATGAATGTGTAAAATAAGACATTCAATTGGACTTTAAAGTATCTCATTTAGAAATAATATTGAGTCATTGTATATGTTTAAAGAATTACAAATGTAAATCCTCTATTAACCCTATTCTGCACGCATCTGCATACAATTGTATGAGGAGCAGTAAGACACTAAACACTTATTATATTATATTTTCAGCAGAAATGTGACCATTTCAAATAATAGATAATGTTAAAAATGTGTACATTTTTCCATTTACTCTCCTTTTTTTAGCGGGAGTGTCTACTGAGCCGCGGCGTGCGGCCGAAACTGCTAGGCTATTTTGTGCCGCAGCTCCTGAAACTGCTGGGCTATTTGACCGCGGCGGGTTAGACCGCGCCAGGTTAGGGTTAGGGTCAGGGTCAGGGTTAGGGTTAGGGTTAGGGTTAGGGTTAGGGTTAGGGTTAGGGTTAAGGTTAGGGTTAGGGTTAGGGTTAGGGTCAGGGTCAGGGTCAGGGTCAGGGTTAGCCATGAGGCTATATGGCCGTGCCGCTGCTCCTGAAACTGCTGGGCCATTTGACCGCGCCGCGGCTCTGTAGCCACAGCCTTTTTTAGCACCTGGCTTGATAAATAATGCTTACTTATAGTAAGGAGCCAACAAATTTGACAATATTTACTGAATCTAACACCAACCGATAGAAAAGGGCAGGAAGCCGTCTCTCTTCCTGAATTTCCCATTTTCATCCAGAAAGTGCCCAGGGTTGAAGGTGTGTGGTGATTCCCACATCGATGTGTCATGAAGCACCGAGTCTAAGTTACCAACAACCATGACACCCTAAAAAGAAAAGATAGATTTAGACACACTTTCATGTATTCAAAGATTAATACATTATTATAGGTAAACTACTTTACATACGTGAAAGTTTAAAAAAAAGCTTAGGTAGATAAATAATATTAAATCACTAAAAACCTACCAAGATGCAGTAAACCAGACCAGCACGCCAGGTATTTGTTTTAAATGTAGATACAATTATTAAGAAATTAAGGAAGAATAAAGATGGAAATGTGGAGAACTCTTCTTAGAGTTAAAGAATAACTTTAGTCAGTAAAGAGCAAACCTTGGGTATGGTATAATTCTCCAGAGTGGTCTCTTTAGTGGTCATGTGCACCACATTGAGGGGAATGATGTTTCCCATTCTCTGCACCTCGTGGATCACTGCGTTTGTGTAGTGCAGATGGTCTCTGTCCTGCATTGAGGGCAAGCGAGACGACCCCACCACCGCATCAATCTCAGTCTGGACCTTCTCTAAAACAGGAAGAAAGTAACCACTTTTTGTACATTTTTTTAAGTTAACAGAAAGGTGGTTCCAGATAATATCAGATTACTAAAAGTAATAACAGTGAACCAAATACAATTGTGACTTTCTGAGTCTCTATGTTTATTCTTGGTCTGTAATATTCAGCCCTGGACAAAATGCTTCCAATATCAAACCCACCTTGGATGTGCGGGAAGTGAATCATGTACAGTAATGCCCAGTTCAATGTTGTTGTGGTGGTCTCTGTGCCAGCAACAAACAAATCCATGGCAGATAAACATAAATTCTTCAGATCAAATCCAGCCTCTTTGTCTTCTTTCTGTGGATGAAACAAACACATGTATTATTGGTTCATTATCGGCATGAAGAGAATTTAGTTTATGGAGTAGAAAAAGGTGATTTAAAGTTGAAATTTTGAGGAAGGTAATATCAAGCATTAAAATTATTAACATTTTATTTATTCCTTATTTAAAAAAAGGCCCAAAACATCCAACAAAACCTACATCTAAATGAGCAACTTCCCCCATATAATGTGCGGCTGGTGCTGAGCCTTTGGCATCACCTACCTCTGATATTACTGAGAGGAAGCAGTCGATATAGTCTCGTGGATTCGATGGGTCGTGGGATTCTTTGTGTTCATCAATCCTGGCTTGAACATAGTCGATTATGTTTTGAGTCAGAATGAAAATCTTTTGATGAGGTCCAGGGAGCCTCTTCATCAGCCAGGGAGCGACATTGTAAATCTATAAGAACAGGTACTCACATTCTGTACTAATTGTCTTTGTAATGTTTGGTAAAACATGAACATTTAATAAAACATAAAACAAAAAGTCCCGTTTTTATTTTGTTGAACTGAAGAGTCCCATGGACACTGAATGGGACAGAAAACTGACCTGGGCCCAAATGCTGCCCTCTTCTTTAATAAGGTCCTTGAAGTTGAGCAGAATCTTCTGATTGTGGCAGTATGGCCTGCGGGCAGACCATGCCACTTCCTATTGGCTAATCATTAGGGCCGTTGGCCAATAAAATGTTGTTCCGTTTTGTCATTCATCCTCTGACCTACGCACTTCCTGGGTCTGGGTGTTGCTCCACGTACCTCCGCTCTCCAGTGCCGTGGCCTGTCACCTGGCGCCGCTTTGTTAACGCTCCGATGTGATCTCTGCTGACTCGGGATTGTTGTGGTCTCGCTGTCATAGCCCCACAACGCGTGGTCCCGGGCAGCTAACGTGATGTAACCTAAACTCTCTGGAGCGGCGGTGTGCGCTGGAGCCGTTGCCTTGCCTTGCCCTCTGTTGATATGGATGTCTGTGCCCTGTGTTGTCCAGATCCACTGGACTCTTAAAAGACTATACATCCACGCATAAAGAACTGATATGAACTGTGTTGTTACCTAAGCCTGTGTTAAAGTATTTATTAAATTAATAGCCTGTTAAATAAATCACATGTGAAACTGGAATCTGCCTCTGTATAATCAAGAACGAATCTGTGTGTCCTTTTAGTTAGTTTTCCGGGTGTAAGCCCGGTGGCGTTGTTGGTTTTATTTTCTTTATTTTTATTTAATTTAAATTAGTTTAAAACATTTATAGTACCACCAGAATGCCACATGATGCTGCTTGTTGTTGTATTCCATGCATTCACCAAACACCAAACAACAGATGATGTTTGACACAGCCTTGTTCAAAGATGTGTGAGGGTTAATGACTTCACCTGTAACAAGCAACAACGAAGAACCATTAAACAAACCAATACCATCTTTGTGTTGACATTTGATTGAGGTGAGAGTCTTGGTGACTTTGAATTGGTCTTCTCATGGACGTATCACTCTCCTGCCTAAGGCCCATAGCTAAGGGGAGAGGATCCCTAAAGCCCTAAAGGCAACTTGTGTGTCTACACCCTGACACGCCAGCGGTGTAACGGGCTTTCAATGTAAGTTCATGTATAATCGCCCAAAAAAAGCTGTACCAATCATCTTGATTGTCCCTGTGGAGACTTTAGGGGAATTTAGAGGCTCCATAGAAGTGTAAGCATTACAAAAAATAATAATGTAGCAAATAAAAATAATGAAAAGAAAAATGTACACCTGTGATGTGTGTAGTACCTTTCTGTTGAGCTAAAACCTGGATGAGATACTGGCACTCCTGTTGAATGGCCGGTTCCAGCGACTTCTTGCCCAGACCAAAGTTTCTGAGAGTGTGAAGAGCAAACCGCCTTTGCTGCTTCCATAAGTAACCATTGGACGCCACAAGACCTGAATAAATGAATAAAACATGAATAAATGGTAAAGTATTTTGTTTTTCCACATTTCAAAACACACCTGAATTCCCAATCAGATCTTCAAAAATAGGTAAGGTTGGTCGGTCCACGTAGTCCTCTCCTCTGACGGCCAGAGCCTCTCTCACAAGTCTGTATCCGTTTATAACAACCATTTGTCCCCCAAACAAACGAAGGCTGAAGATGTTCCCATATTTCTTGGCAAACTGGAGAAGCAAAGGAAATAGTATTTATTCCAAGTACTACTGTTACTTCTAAATATTATCACTTAAGAAGAAGTACAAAGTAGTAGTTGGATAAATCACTGAAGTGAAAGTTTAAAAGAAAAATATTTGAGGAAACTAAAAGTAATTATATGAGTTATTTTGTTTATCAACTATTCTACCTAACCTGACATTTGACTGCATGTCCTCCCCTCTCTCAGCCCCATGTCACTGTGTCCTTTCCTGTCTAATAAAGCCTACGGGAATTGGAGGAACAAACATGAAATTTTATTATTCTATTCTATGGAAGAGAGTTTTTTAAATATCCATCTTAATTTGTACGTTTTGAATTATTTCGTAGAATAAGAAGAAAAAACACAGCAACAAGCGTGCGTGCGTGCGTGCGTTTGTGCGTGCGTGTCTCATTAAATTAAAAAACAACAAAATTACACTGTCTTATGGTAGTATGGTGCCTGTTTAACAATTCTTAGAATAAACAAGGCCAATAATGTAACTAATGTTTCAACATGTTTACTCTCTTGTATTTGTATGACCCACAACCATCCTTCTGTTTTTTTATATTTCAAAATGTTATTTCAAATATGTAAAAAAAAAAAAGAAGGAAAAAAAGCCAGACAACTTGAACTATTTAACTATGACCAATATACTGTATGCATGCCTACAAAATCACATGATAAGAGGTTGAGCTGATTATTTTATAGCCATATTCCAAAGGCCGTGGCTGCAGAGGTCAGAGCGGTCAAGTAGCCCATTAGTTTCAGGAGCCGCGGCACGGCCATATAGCCTCATAGCTAACCCTGACCCTGACCCTAACCCTGACCCTAACCCTAACCCTAACCTTAACCCTAACCCTGACCCTAACCTTAACCTTAACCTTAACCCTAACCCTAACCCTAACCCTGACCCTGACCCTAACCCTGACCCTAACCCTGACCTTAACCCTAACCCTGACCCTAACCCTAACCCTAACCCTAACCCTAACCCTAACTTTAACCTTAACCCTAACCCTAACCCTAACCTTAACCTTAACCTTAACCCTAACCCTAACCCTGACCCTAACCCTAACCCTAACCCTAACCTTAACCCTAAACCTAACCCGGCGCGTTCTAACCCGGCACGGTCAAATAGCCCAGCAGTTTCGGCCGTGCGCCGCGGCTCTGTAGACACTCCCTATTCCAAAATGGATTAAATTTTCATAAAATTTCTACGAACAATAGCCCATATATACCCCATCCTTCATTTGTCCAGGAGTGTTCCATTGTAGAAAAAGATTCAGTTGTAATCATCTGACAAAATAGTCCAGATGACTAAAACTGAATATTTTTCTACAATACCCGATAATGATGATGATCTTTTATATATATATATATATATATATATATATATATATATAAATATATATATATTTTTTAAATATTTGGATAACAAAGGAACTCGACAGTATTTACCGTATTTTCCGGATTATAAATCGCACCGGCCAAAAAATGCATGATTGAGAAGGGAAAAAACACATAAATCACACTGGAGTATAAGTCGCATTTTTTTGGGAAATTAATTTGATGAAATCCAAAACCATAAACAGACGTTTCATCTTGAAATGCAGTTTAAAATAATAATAGATTAGAGAACATGGTGAATAGGTGTACGTATGCTAACGCTAACACCTTCAGCTACAACGAGGAGACAACGAACTGTGGTAAGTGTCTGGTATGTTAACGTAACATATTAACAGTTATTCAGATAACTATAGCATAAAGAACATGCTTTCACCTTTTCAACAAGTTTACCAAAGCATCAGTATTACCTCAAATCACTAAATCCATTGAATTCTTCTTCCTCTGTGTCACTTCTAAACAACTCCACAAACTCCAGACGTAGAGGAAATGCCCATTCTTATTCTGTGTTGTTTAGAGTCTAGAGCGCCCTCATGCCAGTGTGAAAATAATAAATAATATCACATATAAATCGCTCTGGAGGCAGGTGCGATTTATAATCCGGAAAATACGGTAATCTGTTTTTGTCCTTATCTAACCCAGGCTTGCAGAGAGTCAGTAAACAGCCCCCACTCCTCTCACTCTCTGGTCTCAAAGGGTTCAACACAATAACAGTATTACATAACCATTCCTGTGTTTGCCTTGGCCTCTGCTCATTTGTTTTGCAGCAACAGAGGAGCAGAGAGATGATTTTCCAAACTATTTTTGAGTGTCTGAATTTTTGGGGTTGGTGCCTTTTGGTTTTTACCATTTTAATTTTGGTTGACCTGGTAAAAAATGGAAGAGCACAGAACTTTCCACCAGGACCACCGGCTGTGCCTTTTCTTGGAAACATCTTCACTAGTTTGGACATAAAATCAATAGACAAGGTAAGCTTAAAGAACGTTATTTTATTTTATTTTTTAATGTGGCAAGCTCCCAAACCAAACACTTCACCTATACAAAAGAAGAGGTCATAAATATAATAAAACTATGTCATTAATGTTATACTGGAACATGACTTACCTTCTGTTCCTCAACAGCTTACTGAGGACTATGGCCCAGTCTTCAGTTTGCGGAGAGGTAGCGATAAAATAGTGTTTGTGTCTGGATACAAGATGGTCAGAGAGGCTCTCGTCAGCCAACTGGACAGCTTCACAGAGCGACCAGAAATTCCTCTATTTCATGTCATTTTCAAAGGAATTGGTCAGTAAACAGTACAATGATAACAGATGATAATTATGATAGTGGTAGGGCTATGTATATTTGATGATAAACCAACTTTGCACACAGGCATAGCTTTGAGTAATGGTTACCTGTGGAAGAAGCAAAGGAAGTTCGCCAACACCCATCTACGTTATTTTGGAGAAGGACAGAGGACCCAGGAGAAGTACATTGAGGAAGAATGTCATTTCCTGTGTGAGAGCTTCAAAGAAGAGCAAGGTAATTGGATCCCAAGAATAAGTTGCGTTCATGTGACATCATAAGATTCCCTCAGCCCAGAAGGCCAGCTAAAATGAATATTGTTGAAATGCAGGTTTTTGTTGTAATACTATAAGTTCTTAGGTATAGTCACTAAGAGGTTTAACAAGTGTGAATTTACCTTTGAGATATTTAAAGTCCAATGCCATCAATAAGGAAATGTGTGTCTTTCCTGCCATCTGAGGTTATGACATAATTCTAGAACGTGAATGCAACCTAGTGGCAGTATTTTAGATTACAGCTGTTTAGTTCACAGATATCTCTTTTTGACTTTTTCACTCTTAGTCATTTGCAATTTTCCTGGTGAAACCTGGTGAACAAAGTGCAATGTCTTTTCCAACATAAAAACGAAACCTTTTCATTTTACAAATGTCCACGTTTATTTCAGTCATGTCATGTCCTTGACAGTTCAGTCTGTATCATCCATTTCTTTGTGCCTTTTCCCGTCTGCTAAAAGTACATTCCAAAATTATCCATCTGTTGTTTCACTGTAGGAGATCTGAATGTATTTCATGTATTTTATTGTGCATTTCTACTTAAAACTATCTGAAAGACACATGTTATGTCTTTCCAGAGAGACCGTTCAACCCCCAGGCCACCATAACTAATGGTGTGAGCAACATCATCAGTTCTGTGCTGTTTGGACACCGCTTCGAGTACACAGACGACCGCTTCCGTAGGATTCTTCAGCTGGACACCGAGGCTGTTCTTTTGGCTGGCTCTCCAATTGCACAAGCAAGTCTATTACAGCGTGGATTTTAAATCGGGTTAAAAAAAATTAAGGCATGTTTGATGTTATGAAGGGATGGCACGAGACACAACATCGAGATTCAGTTCACAATTTATTTATTCAATTTATCTATGCTTCAGTTTAAAATGGCTTTTGTGTCAAGAAGTGGGTGATATTGTCAAAATGAATATCCTGATAACAATAATCAGAAGATATTGTGACAATCCAACAGAAATGTGCGAAAATGTGTGTTTATATTAGTTGATGATGTTTGAGTATCAGACAAATGTGAAATTACTTCATAATTACCCACAAAAAAGTAGAAATATTCCTTTTACCATTGTTAACATTTATTCAATATATTTTTAAGGAATCCGTTTATGTTGTTGTTGTTGTTGTTGTTGTTGTTTTATGGCGGTTGGCATCCGAGTGTTGCAGACTTTATTCCTCAGACGTTTCGTAGTCCTCAGACTCTGTCGTAGTCCGTAAAAGTACTCCTCCCATTGCTTTGGTGTTACAAAGCCCATGAGGTCATGATGTGTTTTTGTGACTAGAGTAGTTGTTGTGTCAGAGACCAACCGGCCTTATTCCAGGGAGACTCTTCTTCACCTTCCTCGCCCTCTTTGACGTTCGGTGCTTTGGAAGTACAAAGCCCATGAGATCATGGGACGTCTTTGTTGTTTTACAAAGCCCATGAGGTCATGGGACGTCTTTGTCGTTTTATCCTTTAGAAGTCCTTCTTCCATCACTTTGGCGTTTCTAGGCCCATGAAGTCCAAGCGCGTTAGAACATCCTCTTGCTCCTCATCCTCGGCTCAGTCTCCAACACCCCCCACCTCTATAAACGTTTCCCAGCCCTGTGCTACATAAGTAATCAACCACAGCCTGACACAAACCCTGTGACTGGATCGCCAGAACGTTCCGCAGATTGAACTCCCGCCCATTATTCCGAAACCACAAGGCCAACCCGGCCCTTTCCCTATCATAAGCCTCACAGCAAATCAGCACATGCTCGACAGTCTCTGGCACCCGACAGTGACCACACAGACCGGTCGGATGTTTGCCTATCCTACTCAGTGACCAATTGAGTCCAGTATGGCCAATCCTCATGCGGGCGAAGGCCCTTTCCTCCCACGCGTTCCTGCCCATAGACCCGCAAGGACCCACACTACCCTGTATGTGATAGAGATGCCGTCCAGTAACACAGTGGCTCCAAAATTCCTGCCAAAGGCCGACCACATGACTCTTGATAACGGGCTTGATTTCAGACTTGCCCAACTCAACCGCCACATCAATTGATGGCCGCCGAAGGGAACGTTTAGCCAGTGCATCAGCCATTTCGTTACCATCCACCCCCACATGCGCAGGGACCCAAATGAAGGAAACCCTCACATCCTTCCTGGACAGGGAGAGCATCAGACAGAAGATGCCATTCAACACATCCTGTCTGCAATCCGATTTCCCAGATTTAATGCTTTGCAATGCAGAAAGGCTGTCAGAGGCCACCACAATGCCGCAACACTGCAAAGCAGATTCCGCCCATTCCAACGCCAACCGTATCGCTATAAGTTCCGACGTGAAAACAGAAAGGCGATCTGTCAACCTCTTCTTGACCGCTAGCCCCAGGTCAGGCACAAAATAAGCGGCGCCAGTACGCCCACTCTCAGGATCCCTAGACCCGTCGGTATAAATAAACACATCACCTGAGTGCTTATCAATGAGCGCTTGAACGGCAAACTGCGGTGCCCTCCCAGCGACTCCTCTAAGCTTGCCATGCAAGCTAACATCAACAGGAGCCGGGACAAACTTCCACGGAGCTATAGCAGACAAAGCCACCGACGGGCTCACACGCAGATCACCAACCCCCGCAAGCCGCGCCTTCGCATTTTCCTACCTGGCTGAAAATCATACCGCCAGCCTCACTCTGCCCCCCATCAACCCTGAGAAAGTCCCTCACCGGGTGAGAGCTCGTATGACCTTGCACATTCACCCAGTAAGCCAACAGAAGTTCTAGCCTCCGGAGCCGTAACGGCAATTCCCCCAACTCAACCTGCAGCGCCGAGACAGGGGAGGTCCTAAAAGCCCTACAGCAGATGCGCAAGGCCTGGGCTTGCTTCACATCAAGCTTCTTTAAGTTAGTCTCAGCCGCAGACATGTAGGCTATACAGCCATAATCAATAGCCGCCCTCATGACGGCCCGATAAATACCCAGGAGCGACCTTCTGCTGGCCCCCCAGTCCTGGCCGGATAGACAACGAAGCAAGTTATTCACCCTTTTGCATTTACCACTGACCTCATCAATGTGCCGACGCCAACTAAGCCTCTCGTCAAAGGTGACCCCCAAGAACCTCACCTCCCTGACCTGTTCGAGCACCTGCCCATGCAGTCGAAGGGAGACGTCCCTATGCCCATTGAAGAAACAGATCACTTGAGACTTCCGTACGGACAGTTTAAACCCCCACTTCAGGGTCCAATGCTCCACCTGCTGTATTGCCCTTTGCAGTTTCGCCTCGTAAAACCAGAGATTCCTCCCTCTCACCCATAGAGCGCCATCGTCAGCATAAAGGCTCCTCCCAACAGACCCATCCACGTCGTCAAAGATGTTCTTAATCATAACATTGAACAAGATAGGGCTACACACACTCCCCTGCGGGCTCCCATTCTCCACCCCATAGACCCCAGAGTAAGCAGCGCCCACTCTGGTTTGGATACGCCGGCCAGACAGAAAGCTCCGGACCCAGTTAAACAGTTTACCCTTCACACCACACTTCCGCCAGCTTAATGAGGAGCCCATCCTTCCAAACCATATTGTACGCCTTCTCCACATCAAAGAGCACCGCAATAACCTTTTCTTTCTGAGCCCTGGCCAGCTGGATATCAGATTCCAAACACAACACGGAATCCATGGTGTTCCTGCCCCTACGGAAACCACTCTGGTGCGCGGGAAGCAAACCCTGACTCTCCAAGAAGTAATCCAACCGCTCGGTAACCATGCGCTCCATCGTTTTCCCGAGCTGCGACGTCAAGGCAATCGGCCTATAACTTGAAGGGTCAGACGCTGGCCTACCCGGCTTCAGAACCGGCACCACCGTAGACTGTTTCCACGCAGATGGAACACAACCTGAATCCCAAACACGGTTGAAAAGACCCAGGACTAGCCCAAGCGTGTCATCAGTCAAATGAGAGAGCATGTCATAGCACACCTCATCTTTACCCGGGGCTGTCTGTTTCGCCTTAGAAAGTGCTCTCCTTAGCTCAAACAAACTAAACGGAAGGTCAAGGTCATCTTGAGTCGAAGGCTGGTGCCCAATCAGCTCAGAATTCTGGGCCAAAGTACTCTCCCTGTAGTGCCTTTCCGCAGGTCAGAGATTGTCAGAGCTGTGCACCGACACAAAGGTGCTGGCCAACAGTTCAGCTTTGTCAACGTCGCTGACTGCTTCAACACCATTCAGTATTAGGACCGGGGTCCCATGACGGCGCTCAACCCCATGCATCCGCTTAATCATCCCCCAAACATCCCCGAGACGCGTTTCTCTCCCAATTTTGGAACAATACCGCCTCCAATAGGCACTCTTGGCCGTTCTCACAGTTTTCCGCACAACAGCGCGGGCCCTCTTGTAGTCAATGAGGGCATCCTCAGTGTGGGCAACCCTTAGCCGGCGAAACGCCGCATTTCTCGCCCTAACAGCATGACCACATGCTTCAGTCCACCACGGCACCCGCTTCCTATGTCCACTACCACCACTCTTAGAAATCGTGCCTACCGCTGACTGCGTGATGAGCGAGACAATTGCACTATTGAGATCATCCACCTGAGTCAATCCTCCTTCCTGCAGAACCCTAGAACCATCATCAGCTTTCCTCAGGAAAGCCCCAATCCGTTTATGTCTTTGTCTAACTGCATTTAAATTTCTAGGGCGGAGTTTAGAGCAGAGACAGAACCAATCACATAAACCCAGAAGTGACGCAAAAAACGCGACACGCTTAACCAGATATTACGTAGCCAATGTCAACAAGGCGTGTTCCGCGTTATCCGTCCCCAAACGTAGAAAATGTCTCCTGAATCGCGATGACGCCCTTCGCATAATCGCATCTAACGCACGTTCATCACGGCGAGTAGAGCGGACTTTCCTGATTGTTTAAACCAAAGCGAGAGCAGAAGTAAACACCGGGTCCGCCATCTTGAATGTTTTGGAACGGGGGGTGAAAAGCTACTTCCGTATCGTCAGTGTGACGCGTAAAAACCTCCGCCTGGGATTGGATAGGTAAATTGAGGATCGACGACTTCAATGGTTAACACGTATTTGTTTATTTATAAGTGTTTAAGTCAAGCCTTAATAAATATTCTTGGTAATAATCGTTGAACACCCACCGTGGTATCTTTCCTCAGTTATATGATGTGTTCCCTGGTCTGATGAAGCACTTACCGGGGCCACATCACACAGTCCACAAGAACTACAATCAGATCCTGGACTTCCTGATGCAAGAAATAAAGAAGCACCAAGAGGAAGTAAACCCGGACGACCCTCGCGACTACATAGACGTTTTCCTGGGAGAGATAGAGAAGGTGAGACAAGCCAAGCTACTGGAACCGACATAGTCTAAAGGCAAAATCACTATTGTTAATCTGAAAATGTTGTGATTTCATTTGATGAATATAGCCGGATAATGGATGTCGTTACTTTAAAGAAGGATCATTGTCAAACATTTATGATAATATCAAAGGTTTCAAGAGCAGACAACGACACAGTCCTGGATTAAAGAGGGATTACATTGGAAATATTGTTTGTAAAATGTAATGATAGCAATGGAAACTATATTTTCAATCTTTAATTGCACAGAATTACCCACCATCTTAATGTTAAACTCGTTTAAATGACCATTCATTCATTCGACCTGTTTCGCATATTTTATTCTATATTGTGTGTGTTATCTTATTTAACGTATTCCATGTTTTATTGTTGGTTTTATTGACATATTATTTTGATATTCTGTACTTGTGTATTCTGTAATCACAGGCTGCCCATGAAAAAGAGAACTACTCTCATTGAGGTCTTCCCCTGTATAAATGAAATTTAAAAATATATATATATTCAAAAGTAAATGTTTTCTTTTTTTTTAGAAAAAGGAGGACCCCCTCGCTGGCTTTAACCTGGACACTTTGCTGGTGTGCACCTTAGACCTAATGGAGGCTGGAACTGAAACAACTGCAACCACTCTGCGCTGGGCCATGGTCCTAATGATGAACTACCCAGAGATACAGGGTTAGTTATCCAAGCTGCAGTTTTGAGAATACTGTTGGGTTTTGAAGGTATAAAGCTTGGGATTGTGTCGTGTCATAGATCTTTTTGTTAGCCTAATGAAAACCAGTGAAACCAGTAGGGATTTATTCACGGCTCTTTTGCTTTCAAGGACTTATGATCACAAAAATAAGCACAGATGAACCCAAACAAATCAGTTTCTGCCCCTAAATAATGTCACTAGTTACACAAATTTAACTAAACTTTAAGTTAGTCAGCCAATGGAAACTGAAACTTAATGTGCATTTCAGCTTTGTCTTTGTCTCTCAGCAAAGGTGCAGGCAGAGATAGATGCTGTGATTGGACAGTCTCGACAGCCCAACCTGACAGACCGGCCCAACATGCCCTACACTGACGCTGTGATCCACGAGGTGCAGAGGTTTGCAAATATTCTGCCCCTGGGATTCCCCAAAATGGCCAGTAAAGACACCACTTTTGGCGGATATTTTATACCCAAGGTAACTAGTGATTGTGTTAAGTTTCTAAATTACAACCTTTATAGGTGTTGAGAGCCCTTTTTTGCAAGTACAAATTAAAAATCACAGACAGTACATTCAGACCAGCTCATTAGTTAATTCACATGAAACAAGTCACCATTTCAGTTAGCTCGTGCAGGTCTTTGCAGTGGGAGAAGTGAGTCAAGAATCAAGACAAAAATAATGGTTAATAAATGCTGTTAGAAAATTGGATATTTGTTCATTTTTCTTTCCAACTTTTCTAAAACTGTTAATGGTCTATTTCAGGGCACTGCCATAGCCTCAAATCTTTCATCTGTGCTGTTTGACAAGAATGAATGGGAGACGCCCGATGTGTTTAACCCTGGGCACTTCCTGGATGTAGAAGGACGTTTCCGGAGAAGAGATGCATTTCTGCCATTTTCTGCAGGTTAGTGTTACACACAATAAGTCTTTAAGTCAAAACAACACAGTTTTTGTAATAAATGCTGCTAGCCTCCTGCCCATGTCTGAGATGTGAAAGTGAAAATAAGTCTACTGTTCGTAAACATATCTCCACTTCCACTGGTGGGAAGGAGGTCAAGAAAAGCTGAGGAGACTGCTATGAAAGACAGTTGCAGAAAGCTGTACAAATAATTGCCAGAGGAAGAATTGGTTGAGAGGCAAAGGGAGGCTGTGGTTGGCTAATAGTTAAAAGGGTATAGAAACATAAGCCTTTATAATTATAATTGATTGTTTAAGGTGCATCATCTTTCTGCAGGTAAGCGTGCGTGTTTGGGGGAGTACCTCGCAAAGATGCAGCTGTTCCTGTTCTTTGCGGCTATCTTGCAGCGCTTCACTTTGACTGCGCCTCCAGGAGAGATGCCCAGTCTGGTTGGGGTCCAGGGGTTCACAATCTCCCCTGAACAGTTTCGGATGATGGCCGTACCGCGCTAAACTTGGAAATAGATATTGAAAATGTATTACATCAATGCCTACGATAATAAAGTCAAAACAACACTCAACATGACCAAGTACCTGTAAAACAAAGACTTTCTTCATTCAGAATGAACTTTCCAACTATTTTAAACAGAGACGTTCCTACCTCAGCCATATATAGAGTTTGAATCTTCTTGTGCTGCGGTAGATAAAGGCATTTCTGTTTCTTTGCTAAAACATGACTTCATTATTGAACATTTGTTACAAATTATCACAAATAATCTGGTTTAATAATCATACATATGCTTACCTTAGTTTACGTTTAAACCTTGGTTTAGTTTGTTTTGTATTCTTTGCAGCACTTTGGAGACTTTGTGTTGACAAAATGTACTATACATAAATAAAGGCAAGGCAAGTTTATTTGTAGAGCACATTTCATACACAAGGCAATTCAAAGTGCTTCACACAATAAGTTACAGACCAATGAAGGGGAAACCAAATAAATCAACTTTACTATATTTTATTACCAACTATATCAACTTTACGAGACTGTATTAAACTATATTTTGATATACGCTGAAATTATGAAGGGTTTACCTCTTACACGCACAAGCGGACACATATCCCATTGTTCCTCTAAGCCACTCTCTGATGAGGAAGACACCTGTGCAGGAGAAGCTGCAGACGAGCTCAAGGTCAACTGTGTGTGAAACGACAGCGAGTGGAAAAATACAGAGAAGACCAATGAGGCGTTACTTCATAATACGCCCCATATTGAAATGTTATAAAATGTTCAGTGCAAGGTTTTTTGGCACGTCCGGACCGCCCGTGTAAGTTGCCGTCACATTCGATAGGGACAGATGGTAAGCGCTCTGATTACCTGTATTAGAATTGTACTGGCAGGGATTAAACATTTGATTCATTCTAACTATTCTGATTTGACCGACAACCTAACCAGCGAGTGTTCTAACCCACTCCCCAAGCACCTGCTCTGCTGCTGCACTTGGACACCGGCACAATGGGCTATTGTGTCCAGCAGAAGGATTTACATGTTCAATTGTAATTGTGTTTAAATCGTAATAAATTTAAAGGTACAGAGTACCACCTCAAAATAGTCCCAGACCCGTCTTTTAGTATTTAAAATGTCAAAAATAGGTCACAGAATAGTCTGTCTGCCAGTTAACAATTAAATCACAAACAGTTTAAGAAATAAAATCGAAGAGCGCAAAGAAAAATCCTTTCAGTCATATGCACAGCTAAACAAAACTGTTTTTAGCTTAGATTTAAACATTGCCAACGAAGCCTGTCTCACATCTTTAGGAAGACTATTCCAGATTTTAGCTGCATAAAACTGAAACGCACATTCCCCATGTTTAGTCCTGACTCTGGCACCAGCAGGAGGCCGGTCTATGTTTAGTCCTGACTCTGACACCAGCAGGAGGCCGGTCCATGTTTAGTCCTGACTCTGGTACCAGCAGGAGGCCAGTACCTGAAGTCCTCAGAGTCCGAGATGGTTCATATGGCACTAACATGCCCAAGATGTACTTTGGTGCTAGGCCATGGAGAGACTTGTATACAAGCAGAGTTGCTTTAAAGTCTATTCTCAGCTAGTGCAGAGACCTGAGAACAGGACTAATGTGATGGTACTTCCTGGTTCTGGATGTACTGCAGCTGTTTTACAGCTCGTTTGGAGAGGCCAGTGAGCAGGCCGTTACAGTAGTCTAATCTACTGGAGACAAATGGATAAGTCTCTCCAAATCTGGTTTAGACACTATATTTTTTTATATTGGCAATGTTTTAGATGGTAAAAAGCTGCTGATGTTATTGATTTGATGTGGCTTTATTACCCCAAGCTTTCTATCTTGGTTTGTAGGCCAAAGACGATGATTTCAGTCTTGTCTGAGTTCAGCTGGAGAAAGTTGTTTTGCATCCACACACTGATCTGTTGGGTGCAGTGACAGAGTGAATCCACTGGTCCAAATTCACCTGCCAACAGTGAAACATAGATCTGAGTGTCGTCTGCATAATTGTGATAGGACACATTTCCACTGCTTATAAACTGACCTAACGGCAGCATGTAGAGGTTGAACAGAAGGGGTCCCAGCACTGACCCTTGGGGCACCCCACAGGTTAGGGCAGTCCTTCTCAAATAGTGGGGCGCGCCCCCCTGGGGGGTGCAGTGTGATAACTGGGGGGGCGCGTGTGACCCCATTTTTAATTTTCTAATGGCCCATTCACTCTGCGGCGTCAAAGCGTCCAGTTTACATTCAAAGTCTATGTGGACGTGTGTTTTTGCGGCGCGAATCCTGCATTTTGAGCGTTGGACGCAACACGTCGGGGGCGCTTGAGCGTCGGGATGCTTTGGACGCGCCACCAGAGCGGCCAGATTTTGGAATCTGGCTCAGCGTGTCAACAAGACTGAATAAACGCGTTGAACGACCGGTTTGTTACACACGGAGGTCAGTCAGCGTGAGTAGCTTTTTTATTGCATTTTTTATCTTAGGCAAAGCAAGGGGCCCCACCACTGACGGCGCTGGAGCGCAAAGCAGCTCAGTGCGAGCCCAAAGTGGAGCCACGGAACGCACAAGCTCAAAGGAGGAGAGGGAGAGGGAGGGAAAGAGAGAGGAGGAGACAGGTAGTTCCAGAGCGTAATCTTACCTGAAAATGCTTTTTTCTTCTTCACAAATCTGTTTCTTGTTGGCTTGAGCCAAAGGAAAGTGACTTTCTCAAGTTTCAAGCCCCTCACCCGAGATGATCTCACTAATAAATTATATAATGCTTAAAAGAGCTACAATGAGGGGGCAATAAGCATACATTTATATTATTTAATCCATTTGTGCCCTTTTTACTTTCAAATTAATACGCTGTATTAAAAAGTAGGGAAATTAATTGTTATTAAAAAAAAACACAATATAAATGTTTCCTTACTTTTTTCTGATGATTGTGAATAATTGTAAAATTGTGATATTTCTCTTCATGATAATCGTGACTAAAATGAGTATTGTGACATCCCTAATAATGAAACAAACAAAAGTCACCCAAAAGCTAATAAGACGAGGAAATATGAGGAAGCGTATGCAGCACTTGGCTTCACTGTGACTGAGGTGGAGACGAGGAAAGACCACCGTGTCTACTGTGTCTTACAATGTTGGCAGCGACAGCATGAAGCCAAATAAATTACACATCAATAAAACACACACTTTGTTTCGCAAACATATCGGGGGTGCGGCATTTATACGCTCACCGTATTTATAGTCGCGGCGGAGAGTAGGGGGGGCCAAGTGTTTTCTTCTTCCTAGGGGGGGGCTTATCAGAAATAATTGAGAAACACTGGGTTAGGGGCATGTGGTCTGAGACACAGACACATTTCAACAAAGTGCTTCCTGTCTTCCAGATAGGACCTTAACCAGTTTAGGGCAGTGCCACTGATGCCCACCCAGTCATCTAGTCTCTGTAAGAGGATCTCATGATCTACTGTTTCAAAAGCAGCACTCAGATCTAACAGAATTAAGGCTGTGGCTTTGCCCGTGTCTATGTTCACTATCGGCAGGTGACTATGGACCAGTAGATTCACTCTGTCACTGCATCCAACAGATCAGTGTGTGGATGCAAAACAACTTTCTCCAGCTGAACTCAGACAAGACTGAAATAATCGTTTTTGGCCCACAGAAACAAAGAGAAAGTGTTAGCGGTCACCTCCAGAGTCTCGCTCTAAAACCTACAAACCAAATTAGAAATCTGGGGGTAATAATGGACTCAGACTTGAACTTTAATAGCCACGTCAAATCAATAACATCAGCAGCTTTTTACCATCTAAAAAACATTGCCAAAATCAAAAATATACTGTCAAAACCAGATTTAGAGAGACTTATCCACGCGTTTGTCTCCAGTAGATTAGACTACTGTAACGGCCTGCTCACTGGTCTCTCCAAACGAGCTGTAAAACAGCTGCAGTACATCCAGAATGCTGCTGCTCGGGTCCAGACCAGAACCAGGAAGTACCATCACATTAGTCCTGTTCTCAGGTCTCTGCACTGGCTCCCTGTGGCTCAGAGAATAGACTTTAAAGCAGCTCTGCTTGTGTACAAGTCTCTCCATGGCCCAGCACCAAAGTACATCTTGGATATGTTAGTGCCATATGAACCATCTCGGACTCTGAGGACCTCAGGGACCGGCCTCCTGCTGGTGCCCAGAGTCAGGACAAAACATGGGGAATCTGCGTTTCAGTTTTATGCAGCTAAAATCTGGAACAGTCTTCCTGAAGATGTGAGACAGGCTTCTACTCTGACAATGTTCAAATCTAAGCTAAAAACAGTTTTGTTTAGCTGCGCATATGACTGAAAGGATTTTTTCTTTGCACTCTTCTCTTTTGTTTGTGATTTTATTAGTTTAGAAAATCAGTTGGATTGATAATTTTTAATTTAGTTAATTTTATTGTATTTCTGTAATTTCTTTGTGATTTGAATGCATTTTTCCTGCTGTGTGAAGCACTTTGAATTGCCTTGTGTATGAAATGTGCTCTACAAATAAACTTGCCTTGCCTTGCCTATGTTCAGGAGGATGTCACTTGTCACCTTGACAAGAGCAGTCTCAGTGCTGTGATGAGGTCTAAAACCTGACTGAAAAACATCAAATTAGTTGCTTATTAAGAGAAAATCTGTGAGCTGTTGGTAAACAACCTTTTCAGGACTTTGCCCCAAAATGGCAGATTAGAGATGGGCCGGTAATTATTAACTATGTGAGTAAATGGTGCTAACAAACTGTTCAGCACAGACTTTAGAAATCTGGTGGGTAACACATCGAGGCAGCATGTATATGAACTCACACTGGTGACGATCTCTTTGACAGTTTTGTCAGTTACAGGTGCAAAGTGAGTTAGCATTGTGGTATTTATAGCATTTTTAAAGCCCTGAACTTTGTCATTAAAGAATAATGCAAACTCACTACACTTGGATGTGGAAATGAGTTCTAACGGCAGCTGAGCTGGAGGGTTTGTAAATCTGTTTACTGTGGCAAACAGGACACGCGAGTTTTCAAATGCTTTAATGCTTCAAAAAATTTCAGAATTCTTTTCCTAGTTCTACATAAAATTAGGTTGTATATGTTCAACTTCTCTCTGTAAATCTCTTCATAGGGCCAATGCTGTCCAGAACATTCAAAACTCTAGATGTAACAGAGTTCAACAAATCATTTACATTAGAACATGAGACATTTTCAAAGTTTATCATTTCCATAAACAGTGTCATCATTTATGTGTCTCCTCCGAACAACTGCAGGACCAGCCTCTGAACAGCTGCAGGACCAGCCTCTGAACAGCTAAAGGACCAGCCTCTGAACAGCTGCAGGACCAGCCGGTGGTTTGGGAAAAACAGACAGGTCAAAGAAGACACAGAAATGATCAGACAGAGCAACATCGACCACATTGACATTTGAAATATTTACCCCCTTTGTAATTATGAGATCTAGAGTGTGCCTTCTGCTGTGGGTGGGGCCACTCTGCTGTGGGTGGGGCCACTCACATGCTGAGTAAGACTGAAGGTTTCAAGGACAGCATCAAGCCCTTTAGCGTTTCTGTCACAAATATTATCAACATGCACATTGAAATCACCTGTAATGACCAAACCATCAAAGTCTGTGCATACGACTGAAAGTATCTCAGTAAAATTATCAAAACGTTGGCAGTGCTGGGGAGGCTTGTATAAAACAATGAAGAGAATGGATGGAGACCGTTTTAGCTCCATTTTAAAGGATACATACTCAAATGATGAAAACACCCCAAAAGGCAACCTGCGGGTCATTATTTCATCTCTAAAGACAGCACAGACTCCACCCCCTTTCCCCCCCGTGTTTCAGATTCAAACTTAAAGTTAAGTGGAGCAGATTCTATTAGAACTACATTCCCTGTGTTTTTGTCAAGCCATGTTTCAGTTAAAAACATAAAATCAAGATTATAAGAAGAAATACAATTATTATTTAAGAGTGATTTGTTTCATAAGGATCTGACATTTAGCACAGCAAGTTTCAGACTAGCTTCAGTGGGACTTGGCATTATCCATGGGAGATACCAGGTGAAAGGCGAGGGGGGATAGGTGGTGGGGCTTTTGTTAATGTAGTCGGCTTGTGTGGAGAATAGTTGATAAGTATTGACATAACTCTTGATCTTGCTATATTGGGCATGAGTGGAGTCATCTTAAGGCCTGATTTGATCAGACATTCAAGATGGCTGGGAAGGCCCCTGGGTTGAGGGTAGAGATGAGAAGGAGTGAGGAATCTTTAGTGGGAGTAGATGTTGCAGGGGGGACCCAGGGTTGCTCTGAAGGCAGGGGCGATGACAGGGAGGTTGTCGGGCCTGTCACAGAAGGGTCCAAGGCCTTTGAAGATGGTTGTGGTGCTGTTGCTGATGAGCCCTTCGCTAAAGTTGGATTGGATTGTAAGTCAATCAACCAGAAAGCATACTCTGTGAGAATCTGTCTTCATATGAAAGTTTTTGTCTGTGTGAAACATCTTAAGGAGGTCACTGTCCTAGTTGAGAGCACAGACAAAAACATGCTGACCAAAATTGTGCAACAAATCATTTGATCACATTTTAATGTCAAAAATGTAGAAACATTATCAGTTTATTTTCCATTTCATACTTCAAATGCATTTGAGGGAAACCCCTTTTCATGTTTGTGTCAATGACAAATACAGTTCTTCAGGGTTTTGTCATTTTTTACAAATGTGGCATGTGGCTGCCATAGCAACACTTGACTAGTGACGTCAGTAATGGTTGGAACAAAATTGCTGATGAAAAGTTTGATTATATTTATTTGATTGTTTACAATGTCATAGAAAAAGCTCACATTGCAAAGCATGTCAGAGGTTCTCATTTTATATTTGATTCAAGCTCAAACACAGTAGTTTTTAGTTAGTAAAATGCCTCATCATGGAGATTATCTGAGTTTGACACAAAGGTTGTAGGGCTTTGGAGTGCGCACAATTCCCATGTCAGCATCCAGAGTGGGCTGCTCTCCCTCGGGTGCAAAGAAGGTGAACTGCTGCAGGAGCCCAGAGAAAAACAGGAACAACTCCATACGAGCCAGCTGTTCACCCAGACACACACGCTTACCTGACAACAGACAGTGTTCAGCGTAAAGGTTCTATCCACAACAGACAGACATACATTTTAAACCCATTCTTAAGTTGATGTTTACAACAAATACCAAATTGTTATTACAATGTGTCTCGTTAAAACACTTGGGACTGAATGAATATGTAAAATAAGACATTCAATTGGACTTTAAAGTATCTCATTTAGAAATAATATTGAGTCATTGTATATGTTTAAAGAATTACAAATGTAAATCCTCTATTAACCCTATTCTGCACGCATCTGCATACAATTGTATGAGGAGCAGTAAGACACTAAACACTTATTATATTATATTTTCAGCAGAAATGTGACCATTTCAAATAATAGATAATGTTAAAAATTTGTACATTTTTCCATTTACTCTCCTTTTTTTAGCGGGAGTGTCTACTGAGCCGCGGCGTGCGGCCGAAACTGCTAGGCTATTTTGTGCCGCAGCTCCTGAAACTGCTGGGCTATTTGACCGCGGCGGGTTAGACCGCGCCAGGTTAGGGTTAGGGTCAGGGTTAGGGTTAGGGTTAAGGTTAAGGTTAGGGTTAGGGTTAGGGTCAGGGTCAGGGTCAGGGTTAGCCATGAGGCTATATGGCCGTGCCGCTGCTCCTGAAACTGCTGGGCCATTTGACCGCGCCGCGGCTCTGTAGCCACAGCCTTTTTTAGCACCTGGCTTGATAAATAATGCTTACTTATAGTAAGGAGCCAACAAATTTGACAATATTTACTGAATCTAACACCAACCAATAGAAAAGGGCAGGAAGCCGTCTCTCTTCCTGAATTTCCCATTTTCATCCAGAAAGTGCCCAGGGTTGAAGGTGTGTGGTGATTCCCACATCGATGTGTCATGAAGCACCGAGTCTAAGTTACCAACAACCATGACACCCTAAAAAGAAAAGATAGATTTAGACACACTTTCATGTATTCAAAGATTAATACATTATTATAGGTAAACTACTTTACATACGTGAAAGTTTAAAAAAAAGCTTAGGTAGATAAATAATATTAAATCACTAAAAACCTACCAAGATGCAGTAAACCAGACCAGCACGCCAGGTATTTGTTTTAAATGTAGATACAATTATTAAGAAATTAAGGAAGAATAAAGATGGAAATGTGGAGAACTCTTCTTAGAGTTAAAGAATAACTTTAGTCAGTAAAGAGCAAACCTTGGGTATGGTATAATTCTCCAGAGTGGTCTCTTTAGTGGTCATGTGCACCACATTGAGGGGAATGATGTTTCCCATTCTCTGCACCTCGTGGATCACTGCGTTTGTGTAGTGCAGATGGTCTCTGTCCTGCATTGAGGGCAAGCGAGACGACCCCACCACCGCATCAATCTCAGTCTGGACCTTCTCTAAAACAGGAAGAAAGTAACCACTTTTTGTACATTTTTTTAAGTTAACAGAAAGGTGGTTCCAGGTAATATCAGATTACTAAAAGTAATAACAGTGAACCAAATACAATTGTGACTTTCTGAGTCTCTATGTTTATTCTTGGTCTGTAATATTCAGCCCTGGACAAAATGCTTCCAATATCAAACCCACCTTGGATGTGCGGGAAGTGAATCATGTACAGTAATGCCCAGTTCAATGTTGTTGTGGTGGTCTCTGTGCCAGCAACAAACAAATCCATGGCAGATAAACATAAATTCTTCAGATCAAATCCAGCCTCTTTGTCTTCTTTCTGTGGATGAAACAAACACATGTATTATTGGTTCATTATC
Source organism: Eucyclogobius newberryi (assembly GCF_026437365.1). Taxonomy (NCBI): domain Eukaryota; kingdom Metazoa; phylum Chordata; class Actinopteri; order Gobiiformes; family Gobiidae; genus Eucyclogobius; species Eucyclogobius newberryi. Next base: position 35,595,973 of record NW_027316532.1, read on the forward strand.
GGCATGAAGAGAATTTAGTTTATGGAGTAGAAAAAGGTGATTTAAAGTTGAAATTTTGAGGAAGTTAAAATCAAGCATTAAAATTATTAACATTTTATTTATTCCTTATTTAAAAAAAGGCCCAAAACATCCAACAAAACCTACATCTAAATGAGCAACTTCCCCCATATAATGTGCGGCTGGTGCTGAGCCTTTGGCATCACCTACCTCTGATATTACTGAGAGGAAGCAGTCGATATAGTCTCGTGGATTCGATGGGTCGTGGGATTCTTTGTGTTCATCAATCTTGACGTGAACATAGTCGATTATGTTTTGAGTCAGAATGAAAATCTTTTGATGAGGTCCAGGGAGCCTCTTCATCAGCCAGGGGGCGACATTGTAAATCTATAAGAACAGGTACTCACATTCTGTACTAATTGTCTTTGTAATGTTTGGTAAAACATGAACATTTAATAAAACATAAAACAAAAAGTCCCGTTTTTATTTTGTTGAACTGAAGAGTCCCATGGACACTGAATGGGACAGAAAACTGACCTGGAACCAAATGCTGCCCTCTTCTTTAATAAGGTCCTTGAAGTTGAGCAGAATCTTCTGATGCTGCTTGTTGTTGTATTCCATGCGTTCACCAAACACCAAACAACAGATGATGTTTGACACAGCCTTGTTCAAAGATGTGTGAGGGTTAATGACTTCACCTGAAACAAGCAACAACGAAGAACCATTAAACAAACCAATACCATCTTTGTGTTGACATTTGATTGAGGTGAGAGTCTTGGTGACTTTGAATTGGTCTTCTCATGGACGTATCACTCTCCTGCCTAAGGCCCATAGCTAAGGGGAGAGGATCCCTAAAGCCCTAAAGGCAACTTGTGTGTCTACACCCTGACACGCCAGCGGTGTAACGGGCTTTCAATGTAAGTTCATGTATAATCGCCCAAAAAAAGCTGTACCAATCATCTTGATTGTCCCTGTGGAGACTTTAGGGGAATTTAGAGGCTCCATAGAAGTGTAAGCATTACAAAAAATAATAATGTAGCAAATAAAAATAATGAAAAGAAAAATGTACACCTGTGATGTGTGTAGTACCTTTCTGTTGAGCTAAAACCTGGATGAGATACTGGCACTCCTGTTGAATGGCCGGTTCCAGCGACTTCTTGCCCAGACCAAAGTTTCTGAGAGTGTGAAGAGCAAACCGCCTTTGCTGCTTCCATAAGTAACCATTGGACGCCACAAGACCTGAATAAATGAATAAAACATGAATAAATGGTAAAGTATTTTGTTTTTCCACATTTCAAAACACACCTGAATTCCCAATCAGATCTTCAAAAATAGGTAAGGTTGGTCGGTCCACGTAGTCCTCTCCTCTGACGGCCAGAGCCTCTCTCACAAGTCTGTATCCGTTTATAACAACCATTTGTCCCCCAAACAAACGAAGGCTGAAGATGTTCCCATATTTCTTGGCAAACTGGAGAAGCAAAGGAAATAGTATTTATTCCAAGTACTACTGTTACTTCTAAATATTATCACTTAAGAAGAAGTACAAAGTAGTAGTTGGATAAATCACTGAAGTGAAAGTTTAAAAGAAAAATATTTGAGGAAACTAAAAGTAATTATATGAGTTATTTTGTTTATCAACTATTCTACCTAACCTGACATTTGACTGCATGTCCTCCCCTCTCTCAGCCCCATGTCACTGTGTCCTTTCCTGTCTAATAAAGCCTACGGGAATTGGAGGAACAAACATGAAATTTTATTATTCTATTCTATGGAAGAGAGTTTTTAAAATATCCATCTTAATTTGTACGTTTTGAATTATTTCGTAGAATAAGAAGAAAAAACACAGGAGTGCGTGCGTGCGTGCGTGCGTTTGTGTGTGCGTGCGTTTGTGCGTTTGTGCGTGCCTTTGCCTGAAGTGGAAAGTAGAAACAATCAAGTTGAAGGAGGTGTTTCTGTGTGGGACGTTCTGCAGCTTACCTGAGCAAAATCCAGGTGAATTGTCGAAGGGTTAATGCGAAATACATCACCAAAAAACGGAGCCGGCCATGGACCAGGAGGATAGTCTCCAGGCCGCCAGTATTTAACAAAATCGGCAAAAAGGGCAAAAAGGGCCAAAATGAATAAAAACACCAAAATGCTTTTCAAATCTAGCCATTCCAGCCCAAGCACCTGAAACAAAGCCTCCATCTCTGAGCAGTTTGTGTTGTCTCTGTTTCGCTGCTGCACAAAAAGCACATGTTACGCAACTGCATTTGGAAGGAGGGTCCTAACATCAGAGTGACTCAGCACATTATTTGAGCAGACTATATTACGTGTGAAGTGGAACAAACTGTCATGCAATGGGGGAAAAAAGCTTCTAACATGTCCATTGTCATTCTCTATTTAGTTCATTCACGCGTTAGTTCAGGTTACGTGGCGCTGCCAGCTCCTGGGAGCCCGAACCCGGAGGAGGAGACCAGAAGCTGCTCGCCTTCTGATTGGCTGAGTGTCAGAAGTTACCTACGAAATAAATAGGTTGTTGTTGTTGTTGTTGTTGTTGTTGTTGTTGTTGTTGTTGTTGTTGTGTCCTGAAATATATTTATTTTTGGTTGGAAATATGTGATGTAGTTTCAACTATTGTGAAATGTCCTTAATCCTCTGTATGAGGACTACATTATGTCTCATTAAATTAAAAAACAACAAAATTACACTGTCTTATGGTAGTATGGTGCCTGTTTAACAATTCTTAGAATAAACAAGGCCAATAATGTAACTAATGTTTCAACATGTTTACTCTCTTGTATTTGTATGACCCACAACCATCCTTCTGTTTTTTTATATTTCAAAATGTTATTTCAAATATGTAAAAAAAAAAAAGAAGGAAAAAAAGCCAGACAACTTGAACTATTTAACTATGACCAATATACTGTATGCATGCCTACAAAATCACATGATAAGAGGTTGAGCTGATTATTTTATAGCCATATTCCAAAGGCCGTGGCTGCAGAGGTCAGAGCGGTCAAGTAGCCCATTAGTTTCAGGAGCCGCGGCACGGCCATATAGCCTCATAGCTAACCCTGACCCTGACCCTAACCCTGACCCTGACCCTAACCCTAACCTTAACCCTAACCCTGACCCTGACCCTAACCCTAACCTTAACCCTAACCCTAACCCTGACCCTGACCCTAACCCTAAACCTAACCCGGCGCGTTCTAACCCGGCACGGTCAAATAGCCCAGCAGTTTCGGCCGTGCGCCGCGGCTCTGTAGACACTCCCTATTCCAAAATGGATTAAATTTTCATAAAATTTCTACAAACAATAGCCCATATATACCCCATCCTTCATTTGTCCAGGAGTGTTCCATTGTAGAAAAAGATTCAGTTGTAATCATCTGACAAAATAGTCCAGATGACTAAAACTGAATATTTTTCTACAATACCCGATAATGATGATGATCTTTTATATATATATATAAATAAATATATATATATATTTAAATATTTGGATAACAAAGGAACTCGACAGTATTTACCGTATTTTCCGGATTATAAATCGCACCGGCCAAAAAATGCATGATTGAGAAGGGAAAAAACACATAAATCACACTGGAGTATAAGTCGCATTTTTTTGGGAAATTAATTTGATGAAATCCAAAACCATAAACAGACGTTTCATCTTGAAATGCAGTTTAAAATAATAATAGATTAGAGAACATGGTGAATAGGTGTACGTATGCTAACGCTAACACCTTCAGCTACAACGAGGAGACAACGAACTGTGGTAAGTGTCTGGTATGTTAACGTAACATATTAACAGTTATTCAGATAACTATAGCATAAAGAACATGCTTTCACCTTTTCAACAAGTTTACCAAAGCATCAGTATTACCTCAAATCACTAAATCCATTGAATTCTTCTTCCTCTGTGTCACTTCTAAACAACTCCACAAACTCCAGACGTAGAGGAAATGCCCATTCTTATTCTGTGTTGTTTAGAGTCTAGAGCGCCCTCATGCCAGTGTGAAAATAATAAATAATATCACATATAAATCGCTCTGGAGGCAGGTGCGATTTATAATCCGGAAAATACGGTAATCTGTTTTTGTCCTTATCTAACCCAGGCTTGCAGAGAGTCAGTAAACAGCCCCCACTCCTCTCACTCTCTGGTCTCAAAGGGTTCAACACAATAACAGTATTACATAACCATTCCTGTGTTTGCCTTGGCCTCTGCTCATTTGTTTTGCAGCAACAGAGGAGCAGAGAGATGATTTTCCAAACTATTTTTGAGTGTCTGAATTTTTGGGGTTGGTGCCTTTTGGTTTTTACCATTTTAATTTTGGTTGACCTGGTAAAAAATGGAAGAGCACAGAACTTTCCACCAGGACCACCGGCTGTGCCTTTTCTTGGAAACATCTTCACTAGTTTGGACATAAAATCAATAGACAAGGTAAGCTTAAAGAACGTTATTTTATTTTATTTTTTAATGTGGCAAGCTCCCAAACCAAACACTTCACCTATACAAAAGAAGAGGTCATAAATATAATAAAACTATGTCATTAATGTTATACTGGAACATGACTTACCTTCTGTTCCTCAACAGCTTACTGAGGACTATGGCCCAGTCTTCAGTTTGCGGAGAGGTAGCGATAAAATAGTGTTTGTGTCTGGATACAAGATGGTCAGAGAGGCTCTCGTCAGCCAACTGGACAGCTTCACAGAGCGACCAGAAATTCCTCTATTTCATGTCATTTTCAAAGGAATTGGTCAGTAAACAGTACAATGATAACAGATGATAATTATGATAGTGGTAGGGCTATGTATATTTGATGATAAACCAACTTTGCACACAGGCATAGCTTTGAGTAATGGTTACCTGTGGAAGAAGCAAAGGAAGTTCGCCAGCACCCATCTACGTTATTTTGGAGAAGGACAGAGGACCCAGGAGAAGTACATTGAGGAAGAATGTCATTTCCTGTGTGAGAGCTTCAAAGAAGAGCAAGGTAATTGGATCCCAAGAATAAGTTGCGTTCATGTGACATCATAAGATTCCCTCAGCCCAGAAGGCCAGCTAAAATGAATATTGTTGAAATGCAGGTTTTTGTTGTAATACTATAAGTTCTTAGGTATAGTCACTAAGAGGTTTAACAAGTGTAAATTTACCTTTGAGATATTTAAAGTCCAATGCCATCAATAAGGAAATGTGTGTCTTTCCTGCCATCTGAGGTTATGACATAATTCTAGAACGTGAATGCAACCTAGTGGCAGTATTTTAGATTACAGCTGTTTAGTTCACAGATATCTCTTTTTGACTTTTTCACTCTTAGTCATTTGCAATTTTCCTGGTGAAACCTGGTGAACAAAGTGCAATGTCTTTTCCAACATAAAAACGAAACCTTTTCATTTTACAAATGTCCACGTTTATTTCAGTCATGTCATGTCCTTGACAGTTCAGTCTGTATCATCCATTTCTTTGTGCCTTTTCCCGTCTGCTAAAAGTACATTCCAAAATTATCCATCTGTTGTTTCACTGTAGGAGATCTGAATGTATTTCATGTATTTTATTGTGCATTTCTACTTAAAACTATCTGAAAGACACATGTTATGTCTTTCCAGAGAGACCGTTCAACCCCCAGGCCACCATAACTAATGGTGTGAGCAACATCATCAGTTCTGTGCTGTTTGGACACCGCTTCGAGTACACAGACGACCGCTTCCGTAGGATTCTTCAGCTGGACACCGAGGCTGTTCTTTTGGCTGGCTCTCCAATTGCACAAGCAAGTCTATTACAGCGTGGATTTTAAATCGGGTTAAAAAAAATTAAGCCATGTTTGATGTTATGAAGGGATGGCACGAGACACAACATCGAGATTCAGTTCACAATTTATTTATTCAATTTATCTATGCTTCAGTTTAAAATGGCTTTTGTGTCAAGAAGTGGGTGATATTGTCAAAATGAATATCCTGATAACAATAATCAGAAGATATTGTGACAATCCAACAGAAATGTGCGAAAATGTGTGTTTATATTAGTTGATGATGTTTGAGTATCAGACAAACGTGAAATTACTTCATAATTACCCACAAAAAAGTAGAAATATTCCTTTTACCATTGTTAACATTTATTCAATATATTTTTAAGGAATCCGTTTATGTCTTTGTCTAACTGCATTTAAATTTCTAGGGCGGAGTTTAGAGCAGAGACAGAACCAATCACATAAACCCAGAAGTGACGCAAAAAACGCGACACGCTTAACCAGATATTACGTAGCCAATGTCAACAAGGCGTGTTCCGCGTTATCCGTCCCCAAACGTAGAAAATGTCTCCTGAATCGCGATGACGCCCTTCGCATAATCGCATCTAACGCACGTTCATCACGGCGAGTAGAGCGGACTTTCCTGATTGTTTAAACCAAAGCGAGAGCAGAAGTAAACACCGGGTCCGCCATCTTGAATGTTTTGGAACGGGGGGCGAAAAGCTACTTCCGTATCGTCAGTGTGACGCGTAAAAACCTCCGCCTGGGATTGGATAGGTAAATTGAGGATCGACGACTTCAATGGTTAACACGTATTTGTTTATTTATAAGTGTTTAAGTCAAGCCTTAATAAATATTCTTGGTAATAATCGTTGAACACCCACCGTGGTATCTTTCCTCAGTTATATGATGTGTTCCCTGGTCTGATGAAGCACTTACCGGGGCCACATCACACAGTCCACAAGAACTACTATCAGATCCTGGACTTCCTGATGCAAGAAATAAAGAAGCACCAAGAGGAAGTAAACCCGGACGACCCTCGCGACTACATAGACGTTTACCTGGGAGAGATAGAGAAGGTGAGACAAGCCAAGCTACTGGAACCGACGTCCTGGATTAAAGAGGGATTACATTGGAAATATTGTTTGTAAAATGTAATGATAGCAATGGAAACTATATTTTCAATCTTTAACTGCACAGAATTACCCACCATCTCAATGTTAAACTCGTTTAAATGACTATTCATATGTATTCATATTCAACAGAGCAACTGTGACATTCTTCTTTTGATTAAAGACTGGTTCGACCTGTTTCGCATTTTTTATTCTATATTGTGTGTTATCTTATTTAACGTATTCAATGTTTTATTGTTGGTTTTATTGACATTTTATTTTGATATTCTGTACTTGTGTATTCTGTAATCACAGGCTGCCCATGAAAAAGAGAGCTACTCTCATTGAGGTCTTCCCCTGTATAAAGGAAATTTAAAAAATATATATATTCAAAAGTAAATGTTTCCTTTTTTTTTTAGAAAAAGGAGGACCCCCTCGCTGGCTTTAACCTGGACACTTTGCTGGTGTGCACCTTAGACCTGCTGGAGGCTGCAACTGAATCAACTGCAACCACTCTGCGCTGGGCCATGGTCCTAATGATGAACTACCCAGAGATACAGGGTTAGTTATCCAAGCTGCAGTTTTGAGAATACTGTTGGGTTTTGAAGGTATAAAGCTTGGGATTGTGTCGTGTCATAGATCTTTTTGTTAGCCTAATGAAAACCAGTGAAACCAGTAGGGATTTATTCACGGCTCTTTTGCTTTCAAGGACTTATGATCACAAAAATAAGCACGGATGAACCCAAACAAATCAGTTTCTGCCCCTAAATAATGTCACTAGTTACACAAATTTAACTAAACTTTAAGTTAGTCAGCCAATGGAAACTGAAACTTAATGTGCATTTCAGCTTTGTCTTTGTCTCTCAGCAAAGGTGCAGGCAGAGATAGATGCTGTGATTGGACAGTCTCGACAGCCCAACCTGACAGACCGGCCCAACATGCCCTACACTGACGCTGTGATCCACGAGGTGCAGAGGTTTGCAAATATTGTGCCCCTGGGATTCCCCAAAATGGCCAGTAAAGACACCACTTTTGGCGGATATTTTATACCCAAGGTAACTAGTGATTGTGTTAAGTTTCTAAATTACAACCTTTATAGGTGTTGAGAGCCCTTTTTTGCAAGTACAAATTAAAAATCACAGACAGTACATTCAGACCAGCTCATTAGTTAATTCACATGAAACAAGTCACCATTTGAGTTAGCTCGTGCAGGTCTTTGCAGTGGGAGAAGTGAGTCAAGAACCAAGACAAAAATAATGGTTAATACATACTGTTAGAAAATTGGATATTTGTACATTTTTCTTTCCAACTTTTCTAAAACTGTTAATGGTCTATTTCAGGGCACTGTCATAGCCTCAAATCTTTCATCTGTGCTGTTTGACAAGAATGAATGGGAGACGCCCGATGTGTTTAACCCTGGGCACTTCCTGGATGTAGAAGGACGTTTCCGGAGAAGAGATGCATTTCTGCCATTTTCTGCAGGTTAGTGTTACACACAATAAGTCTTTAAGTCAAAATAACACAGTTTTTGTAATAAATGCTGCTAGCCTCCTGCCCATGTCTGAGATGTGAAAGTGAAAATAAGTCTACTGTTGGTAAACATATCTCCACTTCCACTGGTGGGAAGGAGGTCAAGAAAAGCTGAGGAGACTGCTATGAAGGACAGTTGCAGAAAGCTGTACAAATAATTGCCAGAGGAAGAATTGGTTGAGAGGCAAAGGGAGGCTGTGGTTGGCTAATAGTTAAAAGGGTATAGAAACATAAGCCTTTATAATTATAATTGATTGTTTAAGGTGCATCATCTTTCTGCAGGTAAGCGTGCGTGTTTGGGGGAGTACCTCGCTAAGATGCAGCTGTTCCTGTTCTTTGCGGCTATCTTGCAGCGCTTCACTTTGACTGCGCCTCCAGGAGAGATGCCCAGTCTGGTTGGGGTCCAGGGGTTCACAATCTCCCCTGAACAGTTTCGGATGATGGCCGTACCGCGCTAAACTTGGAAATAGATATTGAAAATGTATTACATCAATGCCTACGATAATAAAGTCAAAACAACACTCAACATGACCAAGTACCTGTAAAACAAAGACTTTCTTCATTCAGAATGAACTTTCCAACTATTTTAAACAGAGACGTTCCTACCTCAGCCATATATAGAGTTTGAATCTTCTTGTGCTGCGGTAGATAAAGGCATTTCTGTTTCTTTGCTAAAACATGACTTCATTATTGAACATTTGTTACAAATTATCACAAATAATCTGGTTTAATAATCATACATATGCTTACCTTAGTTTACGTTTAAACCTTGATTTAGTTTGTTTTGTACTCTTTGCAGCACTTTGGAGACTTTGTGTTGACAAAATGTACTATACATAAATAAAGGCAAGGCAAGTTTATTTGTAGAGCACATTTCATACACAAGGCAATTCAAAGTGCTTCACACAATAAGTTACAGACCAATGAAGGGGAAACCAAATAAATCAACTTTACTATATTTTATTACCAACTATATCAAGACTGTATATATCAAGACTGTATTAAACTATATTTTGATATACGCTGAAATTATGAAGGGTTTACCTCTTACACGCACAAGCGGACACATATCCCATTGTTCCTCTAAGCCACTCTCTGATGAGGAAGACACCTGTGCAGGAGAAGCTGCAGACGAGCTCAAGGTCAACTGTGTGTGAAACGACGGCGAGTGGAAAAATACAGAGAAGACCAATGAGGCGTTACTTCATAATACGCCCCATATTGAAATGTTATAAAATGTTCAGTGCAAGGTTTTTTGGCACGTCCGGACCGCCCGTGTAAGTCGCCGTCACATTCGATAGGGACAGATGGTAAGCGCTCTGATTACCTGTATTAGAATTGTACTGGCAGGGATTAAACATTTGATTCATTCTAACTATTCTGATTTGACCGACAACCTAACCTAATCTAACCCACTCCCCAAGCACCTGCTCTGCTGCTGCACTTGGACACCGGCACAATGGGCTATTGTGTCCAGCAGAAGGATTTACATGTTCAATTGTAATTGTGTTTAAATCGTAATAAATTTAAAGGTAGAGGGTACCACCTCAAAATTGTCCCAGACCCGTCTTTTAGTATTTAAAATGTCAAAAATAGGTCACAGAATAGTCTGTCTGCCAGTTAACAATTAAATCACAAACAGTTTAAGAAATAAAATCGAAGAGCGCAAAGAAAAATCCTTTCAGTCATATGCACAGCTAAACAAAACTGTTTTTAGCTTAGATTTGAACATTGCCAAAGTAGAAGCCTGTCTCACATCTTTAGGAAGACTATTCCAGATTTTAGCTGCATAAAACTCAAACGCAGATTCCCCATGTTTAGTCCTGACTCTGGCACCAGCAGGAGGCCGGTCCATGTTAAGTCCTGACTCTGACACCAGCAGGAGGCTGGTCCATGTTTAGTCCTGACTCTGGCACCAGCAGGAGGCCAGTTCATGTTTAGTCCTGACTCTGGCACCAGCAGGAGGCCAGTTCATGTTTAGTCCTGACTCTGGCACCAGCAGGAAGCCAGTACCTGAGGTCCTCAGAGTCCGAGATGGTTCATATGGCACTAACATGCCCAAGATGTACTTTGGTGCTAGGCCATGGAGAGACTTGTATACAAGCAGAGTTGCTTTAAAGTCTCTTCTCAGCCAGTGCAGAGACCTGAGAACAGGACTAATTGTGATGGTACTTCCTGGTTCTAGTCAGGACCCGAGCAGCAGCGTTCTGGCTTTGCACCGGGCACTTGGCTTCACTGTGACTGAGGTGGAGACGAGGAAAGACCACCGTGTCTACTGTGTCTTACAATGTTGGCAGCGACAGCATGAAGCCAAATAAATTACACATCAATAAAGCACACACTTTGTTTCGCGAACATATCGGGGGTGCGGCATTTATACACTCACCATATTTATAGTCGCGGCGGAGAGTAGGGGGGGCCAAGTGTTTTCTTCTTCCTAGGGGGGGGCTTATCAGAAATAATTGAAAAACACTGGGTTAGGGGCATGTGGTCTGAGACACAGACACATTTCAACAAAGTGCTTCCTGTCTTCCAGATAGGACCTTAACCAGTTTAGGGCAGTGCCACTGATGCCCACCCAGTCATCTAGTCTCTGTAAGAGGATCTCATGATCTACTGTTTCAAAAGCAGCACTCAGATCTAACAGAATTAAGACTGAGGCTTTGCCCGTGTCAGTGTTCAGGCGGATGTAATTTGTCACCTTGACAAGAGCAGTCTCAGTGCTGTGATGAGGTCTAAAACCTGACTGAAAAACATCAAATTAGTTGCTTATTAAGAGAAAATCTGTGAGCTGTTGGTAAACAACCTTTTCAGGACTTTGCCCCAAAATGGCAGATTAGAGATGGGCCGGTAATTATTAACTATGTGAGTAAATGGTGCTAACAAACTGTTCAGCACAGACTTTAGAAATCTGGTGGGTAACACATCGAGGCAGCATGTATATGAACTCACACTGGTGACGATCTCTTTGACAGTTTTGTCAGTTACAGGTGCAAAGTGAGTTAGCATTGTGGTATTTATAGCATTTTTAATGCCCTGAACTTTGTCATTAAAGAATAATGCAAACTCACTACACTTGGATGTGGAAATGAGTTCTAACGGCAGCTGAGCTGGAGGGTTTGTAAATCCGTTTACTGTGGCAAACAGGACACGCGAGTTGTTACTGCAGCTTCCAATTATTTCAGAAAAATATCTTTCCCTAGTTCTACATTATATAAGGTTGTACATGCTCAACTTCTCTCTGTAAATCTCTTTTTGAATCTCCATGGCGCCTTCTGCTTATTTTTAACCATTTTAGCCTTCATAGGGCCAATGCTGTCCAGAACATTCAAAACTGTAGATGTAACAGTGTTCAACAAATCATTTACATTAGACATGAGATGAAATGAAACATTTTCAAAGTTTATCATTTCCATAAACAGTGCACCCGTGTCATCATTTATGTGTCTCCTCCGAACAACTGCAGGACCAACCTCTGAACAGCTGCAGGACCAGCCGGTGGTTTGGGAAAAACAGGCAGGGCAAAGAAGACACAGAAATGATCAGACAGAGCAACATCGACCACATTGACATTTGAAATATTTACCCCCTTTGTAATCAAATCAAATCAAATCAATTTATTTTTGTAAGGCCCAAAATCACAACAACAGTTGCCTCTGAGGGCCACAGGGAGAAATGAATCAACAATGTCTGTGGTGGCGATGGAGTCAGACAATGTCTGTGGTGGCGAGGGACGATGTCCCAGGGTCCTCTGTCCTTAGACTCTCCTTCTCGGCCAGGAAAAACTACAAAAAAAACCTCTTTGGGAAAAAAGCGTAGAAACCTGGAGGAGTTCCAGTGAAGGAGAGATCCGACTCTCACAGACGGACAGACGGACACGAGGAGACTGGAGCTGGACCCACTCTTCAGGCAGATGAGGGACCGACTGAGGCGAACTGGACCCACTCTTCAGGCAGATGAGGGACCGTCGGAGTCGAGCAGGACCCACTCTTCAGGCAGATGAGGGACCGTCGGAGGCGAACTGGACCCACTCCTCAGGCAGATGAGGGACCGTGGGAGGCGAGCTGGACCCACTCTTCAGGTAGATGAGGCACCGTCGGAGGCGAGCTGGACCCACTCTTCAGGCAGATGAGGGACCGACTGAGGCGAACTGGAGCCACTCTTCAGGCAGATGAGGGACCGTCCACATGGGGCAGGGACCACTTCACCAGGAGAGGGACATCTGGGTCCACAGGTCCTCAGGAGTGAGAGAAAGAAAAAGAAGGCGGTGAACAGTTTGCAAGTGGAATCAAAAAATAAATATTGTTTGATAGCATAAGTAGTCAGAAGAAGAAGAGGATAGTGCTCAAGCTGTCATACTTCCCCCAGCACAGTTACTCCTAGGGCAGCGTAGCTGAAGCTGTGGGTTTATCTTTCTGTTCCTAACTACTCTGACCATAAGCGATTTCAAAGAGGAACGTTTTAAGCCTGGACTTAAATGAAGAGACTGTGTCAGCATATTTAACATGGGTCGGGAGCTGATTCCATAACACAGGGGCTTGGTAGCTAAACGCTCTACCTCCTACAGTACTTTTAGAGACTCTTGGCACCACCAGAAGGCCGGCATTCTGAGAGCGAAGAGCTCTGTTTGGATGATATGGTTCTATAGCATCTTTGAGGTAGGATGGGGCCATGTCATTTATGGCTTTGTAGGTCAAGAGTAGAATTTTGAATTTGTAATTATGAGATCTAGAGTGTGCCTTCTGCTGTGGGTGGGGCAACTCTGCTGTGGGTGGGGCCACTCACATGCTGAGTAAGACTGAAGGTTTCAAGGACAGCATCAAGCCCTTTAGCGTTTCTGTCACAAATATTATCAACATGCACATTGAAATCACCTATAATGACCAAACCAAGTCTGTGCATACGACTGAAAGCATCTCAGTAAAATCATCAAAACATTGGCAGTGCTGGGGAGGCTTGTATAAAACAATGAAGAGAATGGATGGAGACCGTTTTAGCTCCATTTTAAAGGATACATACTCAAATGATGAAAACACCCCAAAAGACAACCTGCGAGTCATCATTTCATCTCTAAAGACAGCACAGACTCCACCCCCTTTTTTGTTTTCTCGTGTTTCAGATTCCAACTTAAAGTTGAGTGGAGCAGATTCTATCAGGACTTTTGTCAAGCCATGTTTCAGTTAAAAACATAAAATCAATATTATAAGAAGAAATAAAATGATTAATTAAGAGTGATTTGTTACATAAGGATCTGACATTTAGCACAGCAAGTTTCAGACTAGCTTCAGTGGGACTGGGCCTTATCTTTTCACAACGAATATGAATCAAATTTCTCAGATTTGGCAGCCTGACTCGCATTTTGTTTTCCCATCTGTATGATGTGACTACAGAAATAGCACAAGGGGGGGGGGCTCTTTTTACACAGGGCCCCGGGTTGGTTTGATTTTTAATATGACAATAAGTGAGACCCAGTGCATCCTATCTATGGGAGATCCCAGGTGAAAGGCGAGGGGGGATAGGTGGTGGGGCTTTTGTTGGTGTAGTCGGCTTGTGTGGGGAAGAGTTGATAAGTATTGACATAACTCTTGATCTTGCTATATTGGGCATGAGTGGAGTCATCTTAAGGCCTGATTTGATCAGACATTCAAGATGGCTGGGAAGGTCCCTGGGTGAGGGTGGAGATGAGAAGGACAGTGAGGAATCTTTAGTGGGAGTAGATGTTGCAGGGGGGACCCAGGGTTGCTCTGAAGGCAGGGGCGATGACAGGGGGTTGTCGGGCCTGTCAAAGAAGGGTCCAAGGCCTTTGAAGGTTGTGGTGCTGTTGCTGATGAGCCCTTCGCTAAAGTTGGATTGGATTGTAAGTCAATCAACCAGAAAGCATATTCTGTGCAAATCTGTCTTTGTATTGTAGCAGTATAGCCTGCAGGCGGGCTCTACTACTAAGCAGAATTTCTATTGGCTGACGGTGACGTCAACCACTCTTAAAAGCGCTTCTGCGCTTACCTTGCGCCCTCTGACCTCGCGCTCTCGGTGTTTGCGCCGCGCACGCCACTCTCAGTGCTTGCTGCCATGGGCCCGCGCGCTCTGCGTGCCGCCCGTTATGCCGGCTAACGGGTGTGCTATTTATAGTCTGTCCAGTCCTCCGTCGCATTTATCCAGCTCCAGGAGCGTGGCATAGCGGGTAATTCAAATAATCCAGCTGTACATTTAGTGACCATGTTGTCTTTTATAGATCTGAACCATGGAGCTAGGGTGCACTGTCGCCTTGTTGACTTGTTGCCTTGTTGCCTTACTGCCTTGTCTTGTCGTCTTGCCTGCTTGTTGCCTTCTTGCCTTGCAGTTGTGTCTTTCCTGCTTGGATCTGAACAATGAACCATCCGTAATTTATTCAAACTGCAATGTCAATTAACTTATCGATCATGTACGAATAAACATTTATTTTTGCTAACCTCAAGTCTCTGCCTACGTGCCTTATATTTAGCTGGTCCTGGGCCAACTCCTAGGTGGCGTTGTTGGCTTTCTTAAAACATGAGATGGTTTAGTCTGGTTTAGCCACACTGGACAGAGGGCTAAGCTAAATGACCCTCGGAAAACCACAGTATGAAAGTTTTTGTCTGTGTGAAACATCTTAAGGAGGTCACTGTCCTAGTTGAGAGCACAGACAAAAACATGCTGACCAAAATTGTGCAACAAATCATTTGATCACATTTTAATGTCAAAAATGTAGAAACATTATCAGTTTATTTTCCATTTCATACTTCAAATGCATTTGAGGGGAAACCCATTTCATGTTTGTGTCAATGACAAATACAGTTCTTCAGGGTTTCGTCATTTTTTTACAAATGTGGCATGTGGCTGCCATAGCAACACTTGACTAGTGACGTCAGTAATGGTTGGAACAAAATTGCTGATGAAAAGTTTGATTATATTTATTTGATTGTTTACAATGTCATAGAAAACATTGCAAAGCATGTCAGAGGTTCTCATTTTATATTTGATTCAAGCTCAAACACAGTAGTTTTTAGTTAGTAAAATGCCTCATCATGGAGATTATCTGAGTTTGACACAAAGGTTGTAGGGCTTTGGAGTGCGCACAAAGCCCATGTCAAAATCCAGAGTGGGCTGCTCTCCCTCGGGTGCAAAGAAGGTGAACTGCTGCAGGAGCCCAGAGAAAAACAGGAACAACTCCATACGAGCCAGCTGTTCACCCAGACACACACGCTTACCTGACAACAGACAGTGTTCAGCGTAAAGGTTCTATCCACAACAGACAGACATACATTTTAAACCCATTCTTAAGTTGATGTTTACAACAAATACCAAATTGTTATTACAATGTGTCTCGTTAAAACACTTGGGACTGAATGAATGTGTAAAATAAGACATTCAATTGGACTTTAAAGTATCTCATTTAGAAATAATATTGAGTCATTGTATATGTTTAAAGAATTACAAATGTAAATCCTCTATTAACCCTATTCTGCACGCATCTGCATACAATTGTATGAGGAGCAGTAAGACACTAAACACTTATTATATTTTCAGCAGAAATGTGACCATTTCAAATAATAAATCATGTTAAACACGCCCAAAAATGTGTTCATTTTTCCATTTACTCTCCTTTTTTAGCACCTGGCTTGATAAATAATGCTTACTTATAGTAAGGAGCCAACAAATTTGACAATATTTACTGAATCTAAAACCAACCAATAGAAAAGGGCAGGAAGCCGTCTCTCTTCCTGAATTTCCCATTTTCATCCAGAAAGTGCCCAGGGTTGAAGGTGTGTGGTGATTCCCACATCGATGTGTCATGAAGCACCGAGTCTAAGTTACCAACAACCATGACACCCTAAAAAGAAAAGATAGATTTAGACACACTTTCATGTATTCAAAGATTAATACATTATTATAGGTAAACTACTTTACATACGTGAAAGTTTAAAAAAAAAGCTTATATATAAATAATATTAAATCACTAAAAACCTACCAAGATGCAGTAAACCAGACCAGCACGCCAGGTATTTGTTTTAAATGTAGATACAATTATTAAGAAATTAAGGAAGAATAAAGATGGAAATGTGGAGAACTCTTCTTAGAGTTAAAGAATAACTTTAGTCAGTAAAGAGCAAACCTTGGGTATGGTATAATTCTCCAGAGTGGTCTCTTTAGTGGTCATGTGCACCACATTGAGGGGAATGATGTTTCCCATTCTCTGCACCTCGTGGATCACTGCGTTTGTGTAGTGCAGATGGTCTCTGTCCTGCATTGAGGGCAAGCGAGACGACCCCACCACCGCATCAATCTCAGTCTGGACCTTCTCTAAAACAGGAAGAAAGTAACCACTTTTTGTACATTTTTTTAAGTTAACAGAAAGGTGGTTCCAGATAATATCAGATTACTAAAAGTAATAACAGTGAACCAAATACAATTGTGACTTTCTGAGTCTCTATGTTTATTCTTGGTCTGTAATATTCAGCCCTGGACAAAATGCTTCCAATATCAAACCCACCTTGGATGTGCGGGAAGTGAATCATGTACAGTAATGCCCAGTTCAATGTTGTTGTGGTGGTCTCTGTGCCAGCAACAAACAAATCCATGGCAGATAAACATAAATTCTTCAGATCAAATCCAGCCTCTTTGTCTTCTTTCTGTGGATGAAACAAACACATGTATTATTGGTTCATTATCGGCATGAAGAGAATTTAGTTTATGGAGTAGAAAAAGGTGATTTAAAGTTGAAATTTTGAGGTAGTTAAAATCAAGCATTAAAATTATTAACATTTTGTTTATAATTATAAAACATTTGTACATCTTTAATAGAAAAGGCTAAAATCTGGACTAATATCCAACAAAACCTACATCTAAATGAGCAACTTCCCCCATATAATGTGCGGCTGGTGCTGAGCCTTTGGCATCACCTACCTCTGATATTACTGAGAGGAAGCAGTCGATATAGTCTCGTGGATTCGATGGGTCGTGGGATTCTTTGTGTTCATCAATCCTGGCTTGAACATAGTCGATTATGTTTTGAGTCAGAATGAAAATCTTTTGATGAGGTCCAGGGAGGCTCTTCATCAGCCAGGGGGCGACATTGTAAATCTATAAGAACAGGTACTCACATTCTGTACTAATTGTCTTTGTAATGTTTGGTAAAACATGAACATTTAATAAAACATAAAACAAAAAGTCCCGTTTTTCTTTTGTTGAACTGATAAGTCCCATGGACACTGAATGGGACAGAAAACTGACCTGGGCCCAAATGCTGCCCTCTTCTTTAATAAGGACCTTGAAGTCGAGCAGAATCTTCTGATGCTGCTTGTTGTTGTATTCCATGCGTTCACCAAACACCAAACAACAGATGATGTTTGACACAGCCTTGTTCAAAGATGTGTGAGGGTTAATGACTTCACCTGTAACAAGCAACAACAAAGAACCATTAAACAAACCAATACCATCTTTGTGTTGACATTTGATTGAGGTGAGAGTCTTGGTGACTTCGAATTGGTCTTATCACGGACTTATCACTCTCCTGCCTAAGGCCCATAGCTAAGGGGAGAGGCCTAAAGGCAACTTGTGTGTCTACACCCTGACACGCCAGAAGTGTAACGGGCTTTCAATGTAAGTTCATGTATAATCGCCCAAAAAAAGCTGTACCAATCATCTTGAGTGTCCCTGGGGTGCCCTTTGTGGGAGAAATGATTAAAACAAAATTAGGGGAATTTAGAGGCTCCATAAAAACAATAATTTGTTGCTAATAAAAATAATGAAAAGAAAATGTTACGCCTGTGATGTGTGTAGTACCTTTCTGTTGAGCTAAAACCTGGATGAGATACTGGCACTCCTGTTGAATGGCCGGTTCCAGCGACTTCTTGCCCAGACCAAAGT
Organism: Eucyclogobius newberryi; assembly: GCF_026437365.1. Taxonomy (NCBI): domain Eukaryota; kingdom Metazoa; phylum Chordata; class Actinopteri; order Gobiiformes; family Gobiidae; genus Eucyclogobius; species Eucyclogobius newberryi. The sequence goes on from NW_027316532.1 coordinate 35,614,229, forward strand.
TTCTGAGAGTGTGAAGAGCAAACCGCCTTTGCTGCTTCCATAAGTAACCATTGGACGCCACAAGACCTGAATAAATGAATAAAACATGAATAAATGGTAAAGTATTTTGTTTTTCCACATTTGAAAACACACCTGAATTCCCAATCAGATCTTCAAAAATAGGTAAGGTTGGTCGGTCCACGTAGTCCTCTCCTCTGACGGCCAGAGCCTCTCTCACAAGTCTGTATCCGTTTATAACAACCATTTGTCCCCCAAACAAACGAAGGCTGAAGATGTTCCCATATTTCTTGGCAAACTGGAGAAGCAAAGGAAATAGTATTTATTCCAAGTACCAGGACAATACATGAAATGTGTATTGTGTTGTGTGTGTGTGTGTGTGTGTGTGTGTGTCTGTGTCTGTGTCTGTGTCTGTGTCTGTGTCTGTGTCTGTGTCTGTGTCTGTGTCTGTGTCTGTGTCTGTGTCTGTGTCTGTGTCTGCATGTGGGTATAAAGTAATTTTATGAACAACAAATGCTTTTGTCAAGTTAAAGTTAGTGTCAGAAAACTACTCTTTTTGTCCAGGCTTTATTCAAGGGAAAGTGCAGTGTGAAATGAGAATGAGACCGGAGAATAACACAGCAAAGTGTCCACTACAACCACCAGGGAAGTGTTTTATTGGATCAAAAGTGTACTTCAGTATATGAGTAACTACCATGCTAAATACTATCAACCTTTGCCTGAAGTGGAAAGTAGAAACAATCAAGTTGAACTTTCCTCTCTGCAGCGTCTGGGAGAATGATCAGTCGTTGGTTCGGGGGTGTTAGTGTGTGGGACGTCCCGCAGCTTACCTGAGCAAAATCCAGGTGAATTGTTGAAGGTTTAATGCGAAGTACGTCACCAAAAAACGGAATCGGCCATGGACCAGGAGGATAGTCTTCAGGCCGCCAGTATTTAACAAAATCGGCAAAAAGAGCAAAAATGAATAAAAATACCAAAACGCTTTTCAAATCTAGCCATTCCAGCCCAAGCACCTGAAACAAAGCCTCCATCTCTGAGCAGTGTGTGTCGTCTCTGTTTCGCTGCTGCACAAAAAGCACATGTTACACAACTGCCTTTGGAAGGAGGGTCCTAACATCAAAGTGACTCAGCACATTATTGCACTCGGCCTGGCTGGACAAATGAGCTTTTTATTATTATCAAATTGTCAGCTTTCAATAGCCTTGTCATTTTGGAGTTTCTTCAACCTGAACAAAGACGCAAATTTTGCAAATTCATCATTATAAGCCACATTAACCTTTGACGCATATCTGTGGCCTAAGAGTTTTATTGTTGTTATTTAAGGTGCAGCAAATTAAAGCACATAGCTACTAAACTGAAATAGAGGACTGATATGCTCCTGAGTGCGTAGGCTAATAAATGTCTAAATTATTTTGATAGCAGCTGGGTCAAATTTGACTAGGAGCTGATAAACCACATGCACCAAATGTAAGAAAGACAGGGATCAAGATTCTATACACATCCCCACCTGCCACAGTCACAACCAATGGACTAACATCACAGCGCTTCACACTACACAGGGCGACAAGGCAAGGATGTCCACTCTCTCCGTCTCTAGTCACAATTTTTATTGAACCCTTAGCAGCAGCTATCCGCCGGAACCCATCAATCAAAGGTATTGAAACAACACAAAATCTCACTTAATGCAAACGATATACTCTATGTATACAAGAACCTCAAACATCTGTTCAAGAAATAATCAAAACAATTCAGTCTATCAAAAAAAATCAACTATCCATCCTCCCACTACATAAAACCAAATGGGATGTGGCATCCCACCAATCACCCATTCCATGCCATGATCACATCACTTACCAAGGTATTAAGATTTCCTCCAACTTCACACCACTGCAAAAGACAATAGAGGAAAACTTACTTAGATGGCTCAACCTTCCCCTCTCCATAATTGGCAGCAATAAAGATAAACTTGTTAATTCTCAATGATCCCAACCCACCCAACACTCACCTGGTTTAATCACTAGACTCCATTATCACTCACTTCTATTGGAAAAAAACCCACCAAGGATTAAACTTAGTACACTACAAAAAAACAAAGCTCAAGGACTAGAAGCACCACATTTTCAATATTACTCATTGGCTAACCAACTACAATACATTTACAAATGGACTCACCCCCCCCAATCTGATATTATATGGCTAGAAATAGAACAATCATTATACAATGAAGTAAATATAGCGGACATCCCATTTCTCACCAAATCAATAAAACGACACACATGCTTTAATGCTATAACCATAGCCTCTACTATGACAGCTTGGTGGAAATTTTACCAAGTAACAAATTCCAAACTTGCCCCATCTAACTTCACCCACTTTCAACCCTGGATCAACCCTGACGTCTTAAGCAATAAAAAAACCACTCAACTTTCCCACATGGGCTGAAAAGCGTATCACGCACATTGAACATCACACCGAAGAATCCCTAAAAGCATGGAAAAGTTGCCTGCTGTCCTATAAGCAGGCTCTGCGTAAGGCCCAAACCAGATATTATTCAAATCTAATAGAAGTCAACAAAAGTAACACTAAATTCCTTTTCAGCACTGTAGCTAGGCTAACAAACTGTCACAGTGCAGTAGAGCCCTCAATCCCAGCTTCTCTCAGCTCTGATGATTTCCTCCTATTTTTTAACAATAAAATAAAAACAATCAGAGATAAATTAGATGAAATTACCCCCGCTATTAGCCCTGAACTAGCCCAAGCTGTAAATCTAACGTCCCATATAAATCCACCTGTAAACTTAGAAAGGTTCACAGCTGTTGATCAAGCAGAGATAACTTCAGCCATTATGTCCTCTAAAAGCTCAACTTGTGTCCTAGACCCCATTCCAAGCAGACTCCTCAAAGACATTCTTCCCCTAATTATAGACCCTATTCTTAATATAATAAATACTTCACTCCAAAGTGGCTATGTTCCACAGTCCTTCAAACATGCAGTCATTAAACCTCTTCTGAAAAAGCCTAATCTAGATCCCGACCTATTGGTAAACTACAGACCTATTTCAAATCTTCCCTTCGTCTCTAAAATCCTTGAAAAAGTTGTAGTAAACCAGCTTTGTCGCCACCTGCAGGACAATAACTTATTTGAAGTTTTCCAGTCAGGGTTCAGAGCCCACCACAGCACTGAAACTGTACTAGTTAAAGTCACAAATGATTTGTTATTAGCCGCTGACGATGGACTGGCCTCAATCCTGCTTCTGTTGGACCTCAGCGCAGCGTTTGACACCATTGACCACAACATTCTACTGCAGAGGTTAGAATGTGATGTAGGTGTTGGAGGAACAGCCCTCAGCTGGTTTAAATCCTATTTATCTGATAGGTTCCAATTTGTTAATGTAAACAAGAGCTCCTCACCATGCTCTAAAGTAATTTACGGTGTGCCACAGGGTTCGGTACTCGGTCCAATTCTGTTTACTCTTTATATGCTGCCATTAGGTAACATTATCAGAAAGCATGACATTAACTTCCACTGCTATGCAGATGACACTCAGCTGTATTTATCAATGAAACCTGATCAGAGCGATCAAGTAGACAGACTTAGTACTTGTGTGAAGGAGATAAAAACCTGGATGACACTAAACTACCTGCTTCTTAACCCTGAAAAAACCGAGGTCATTGTGCTTGGCCCTAAGCATCTACGAGACGCTCTATCTGAGCAGATAGCCACACTGGACAATGTCAGTGTAGCCTCCAGTTCTACTGTAAGAAAACTTGGAGTCTTATTTGACCAGGAGCTCTCATTTAAAGCTCATATAAATCAAGTCTGTAAAACAGCCTATTTCCATTTGCGCAACATCGCCAAAATCAGAAGAATCCTGCCTAAAAGTGATGCCGAAAAACTTATCCATGCATTTGTAACGACTAGATTAGACTACTGTAACTCCCTGCTTGCAGCGTGTCCTAAAAGCTCCATAAAAAGCTTTCAACTGGTTCAAAATGCAGCAGCAAGATTACTAACAGGAACAAAAAGAAGAGAGCACATTACGCCAGTGCTGAAGTCTCTTCACTGGCTCCCCGTCGAGTCTAGAATCAAATTCAAAATTCTACTCTTGACCTACAAAGCCATAAATGACATGGCCCCATCCTACCTCAAAGATGCTATAGAACCATATCATCCAAACAGAGCTCTTCGCTCTCAGAATGCTGGCCTTCTGGTGGTGCCAAGAGTCTCTAAAAGTACTGTAGGAGGTAGAGCGTTTAGCTACCAAGCTCCTGTGTTATGGAATCAGCTCCCGACCCATGTTAAATATGCTGACACAGTCTCTTCCAGCTCGCCTCAGTCGGTCCCTCATCTGCCTGAAGAGTGGGTCCAGCTCGACTCAGACGGTCCCTCATCTGCCTGAAGAGTGGGTCCAGCTCGACTCAGACGGTCCCTCATCTGCCTGAAGAGTGGGTCCAGCTCGACTCAGACGGTCCCTCTTCTGCCTGAAGAGTGGGTCCAGCTCGCCTCAGTTGGTCCCTCATCTGCCTGAAGAGTGGGTCCAGCTCCAGTCTCCTCGTGTCCGTCTGTCCGTCTGTGAGAGTCGGATCTCTCCTTCACTGGAACTCCTCCAGGTTTCTACACTTTTTTCCCAAAGAGGTTTTTTTTGTAGTTTTTCCTGGCCGAGAAGGAGAGTCTAAGGACAGAGGACCCTGGGACATCGTCCCTCGCCACCACAGACATTGTCTGACTCCATCGCCACCACAGACATTGTTGATTCATTTCTCCCTGTGGCCCTCAGAGGCAACTGTTGTTGTGATTTTGGGCCTTACAAAAATAAATTGATTTGATTTGATTTGATTTGAACATATTTTTAAAAACAACATATTAACAACATTTCCACACTTGGTCCAGGAGTTTGGCATCAGGAACAATCTTCTTTTCTTTTTTTTTTAAACCTACAAATCAAATAATCAGTTACGGAGAAAATAAAAGTCAGACCAACAAATTTAGAACTCCCACCTATAATATGAGACTTGATTAACATCTCTTCTCCAAAGAAACTTCTCTCCAAAACATACAAAATAGGGCTATTGTAACACTAACTTAAAATAATACGCATGTGACTGTCAGAAGTGACTAAGTTCGGCCACAGGAGCTTGTGGGGAAAAAAAGTAATACAGGAGGACGTTGCGGTATAAATTGGATAAATTGTATTAATATAAATAAATATAAACAAATATTCAAAACAACAAAAAGGTTTCCAGCAAAGTTCTGTTCCTTTGGGTTCTTAAGTTCAGTTTGTAGGATTTAAAAAAAAAGTGAATATATTCCGAGTGAAACGAAAAAAAAATATTCCAACTTAGGGTGTCCGTATCCGGGGAAAAAACAAAGGGTGATCCTACCAGATTCTCAGTTCACATGGGTCGCTCGCCACCTCTTGCAGAGGATAAAAATCAGGGGGTGTCAGGGGGGAAAAAAACCTGACCATTGAGTCTTGGAATGATCTGTAACCGCTTCAGTTAGTTGCGAGACGTTTTCAACAGTTCACAACCAGACGTTTCAGTCCACAGCCGGAGCAGGAAGCGGAAATGGCTTGGTGGTTCGGCCATTTTTATACTAGCGCCCCTTGTGGTTGGGCCAATCAAAATGTATTAGGGGGCAATGTCAATAATTGAGAACCAAATTTGAGACATGGGTTACACTATGTATGTTTGATAATAAACCAACTTTGAACACAGGCATAGCTTTGAGTAATGGTTACCTGTGGAAGAAGCAAAGGAAGTTCGCCAACACCCATCTACGTTATTTTGGAGAAGGACAGAGGACCCAGGAGAAGTACATTGAACATTTGAATTTTTTGTTTTTTTGTAAATGGGTGAATTTTGTAGTTTTCAAAATAGTGTATTATAAAAACACACTTTGTCAACAAGGAACTAGGAACCGAAAGCAGCGTGCTGATTGGCTGCACTTGGGTGGTCCAGGCCTGTTTCATTTTACTATCTGAAAAAGCTCTTCTACAGCCGTGCACTTGCCTGAAAATTGTTGCACGTTGTAGTAATTAATAAGCATGTAATATTATAATGCATTAATAAACCTTTCAGGGTTATGCATATTTGACACACGCACACACACACACACTGCACATTCTTGCTCTGTCTGCTTGTGTCCGTCTCCCCTGATCAACTTCTCTGTCTGGGTCGAGGGTCGCACCTCACGACCATATTAGGAAGTGGAAGGTACAGCCTGGTACGGCTGGTGCCAGAGAAGATCCACCTTTTTATGAATATTCATATTTTTTGGCCTGTGTGTGAGAGGCCCCCCAGACGAGGAGCGGACGTCTGATGGGAACTTGTGAGGGACAGGACATACGTGTTTTAATCTGTTAGTTTTGTAATCATACAGAATAAATTCTTTTATTTTAACCGACCATATCTTGTCTTGTTATTCTCAGTATATTAGAACCTAACAATGTGAATACAGATAGTAATCATTTGTGCTAAAGAGTTTAAAAAGCTAGGAACTTGATAGAGATTTAAAAACCTAGCCTTGATGATAAATATTCTTGGTAATAATCGTTGAACACCTACCGTGGTATCTTTCCTCAGTTATATGATGTGTTCCCTGGTCTGATGAAGCACTTACCGGGGCCACATCACACAGTCCACAAGAACTACTATCAGATCCTGGACTTCCTGATGCAAGAAATAAAGAAGCACCAAGAGGAAGTAAACCCGGACGACCCTCGCGACTACAGAGACGTTTACCTGGGAGGGATAGAGAAGGTGAGATTGGGCGCAGGTAAAATCACTATTATTAATCTGCAAATGTTCTGGTTTAATTTGATGAATATAGCCGGATAATGGATGTGGTTACTTTAAAGAAGGATTATTGTTAAATATTAATGATAATGATATGAAAGGTTTCAAGAGACGGAGCAGATGACTACTCTTGAATCCTTTGATGTCATGGACCACACCTGGATGGATTGGTCAAGGCAGTGTATAACGACTGTAGAAGATACAGTATATTTTCAAACTTTACCTGCACTACCACCACTTCAGTTTCATTGAACTATTTTAAATGTTTTGATTAACTGAATAACAGTAACATCCTTTACTTTTTTAGAAAAAGGTGGACCCCTCGCTGGCTTTAACCTGGACACTTTGCTGGTGTGCACCTTAGACCTGCTGGAGGCTGCAACTGAAACAACTTCAACCACTCTGCGCTAGGCCATGGTCCTAATGATGAACTACCCAGAGATACAGGGTTAGTTATCCAAGCTGCAGTTAACCCTAACCCCGGGGGACAAGAGGGTCCCTTCGCCTTGGGGTGGGGGACAGGTCTCTCACTGTTGTGGCGGCCTACGGGCCGAACAGCAGTGCAGAGTACCCGGCCTTCTTGGAGTCCTTGGAAGGGGTACTGGACAGTGCACCGACCGGGACTCCGTTGTTCTACTGGGGGACTTCAACGCCCACGTGGGCAATGACAGTGACACCTGGGGAGGGGTGATCGGGAAGAACGGCTTCCCCGATCTGAACCCGAGCGGTGTTCAGTTATTGGACTTCTGTGCTAGCCACGGATTGTCCATAACGAACAGCATGTTCAAGCACAAGAGTGTCCATCAGTGCACATGGCACCAGGACACCCTAGGCCAGAGGTCAATGATCGACTTTGTTGTCGTATCATCTGACCTCCGGCCGCGTGTCTTGGACACTCGGGTGAAGAGAGGGGCAGAGTTGTCAACCGATCACCACCTGGTGGTGAGTTGGATCCGCTGGCGGAGGAGGAAGCCGGACAGACTTGGCAGACCCAAGCGCATTGTGAGGGTCTGTTGGGAACGTCTTGCGGAGCCCTCTGTCAGTAGGGTATTCAACTCACACCTCCGGGGGAGCTTCTCCCATGTCCCGGGGGAGGCTGAGGACATTGAGTCCGAGTGGACCATGTTCTCCGCCTCCATTGTTGATGCGGCTGTGCTCGGAGCTGTGGTCGCAAGGTCTCCGGTGCCTGTCGTGGCGGCAACCCCCGAACCTGGTGGTGGACACTGGAATTAAGGGATGCCGTCAGATTGAAGAAGGAGGCCTATCAGGCCACTCTGGCTTGTAGGTCTCCTGAGGTCATTGACAGGTATAGGCAGGCCAAGCGAGCCGCAGCTCGTGCTGTCGCAGAGGCAAAAACCCGGGCCTGGGAGGAGTTCGGGGAGGCCATGGAGGAGGACTATCAGTCGGCCCCAAAGAAATTCTGGCAATTGTCCGGCGCCTCAGGAAGGGGAAGCAGTGCTTCACCAACACCGTTTACGGTGCGGATGGAGACCTGCTGACCTCGACTAGGGATGTCGTCAGACGGTGGAAGGAATACTTTGAGGACCTCCTTAATCCCTCAGTCACATCTTCCGTAGAGACCGGGGACTCAGAGGCTGGCTCATCCATCACCCAAGCTGAAGTCACTGAGGTTGTTCGCAAACTCCTCGGTGGCAGTGCTCCGGGGGTGGGTGAAATCCGCCCTGAGTACCTAAAGTCTCTGGATGTTGTAGGACTGTCTTGGCTGACACGTCTCTGCAACATCGTGTGGCGGTCGGGGACCGTGCCTCTGGATTGGCAGACCGCGGATACAAGCGGTTCAAGAAGGGGGAGGGTGTGTGCCAACTACAGAGGGATCACACTCCTCAGCCTCCCCGGTAAGGTCTATTCCAAGGTACTGGAGAGAATCCAACCGATAGTCGAACCTCGGATTCAGGAGGAGCAGAGCGGTTTTCGTCCCGGTCGTGGAACACTGGACCAGCTCTATACTCTCCATCGGGTGCTCGAGGGTTCATGGGAGTTTGCCCAACCAGTCCACATGTGCTTTGTGGATCTTGAGAAGGCTTTCGACCGTGTCCCTCGGGGTGTCCTTTGGGGGGTGCTCTGGGAGGGCTGTCCGGTCCCTGTATGACCGGAGCAGGAGCTGTGTTCGCATTGAGGGCAGTAAGTCAGACCTGTTCCCAGTGCATGTTGGGCTCCGCCAGGGCTGCCCTTTGTCACCGGTTCTGTTCATCATTTTTATGGACAGAGTTTCTAGGCGCAGTCAGGGGTCGGAAGGTGTCCGGTTTGGGGACCACAGGATCTCATCTCTGCTGTTTGCAGACGATGTTGTCCTGATGGCTCCAAACCCGGACCTGCAACATGCACTGGGACAGTTTGCAGCCGAGTGTGAAGCGGCTGGGATGAGAATCAGCACCTCCAAATCCGAGGCCATGGTTCTTGACCGGAAAAAGGTGGCTTGCCCTCTTCAGGTGGGTGGGGAGTCTTTGCCCCAAGTGGAGGAGTTCAAGTATCTCGGGGTCTTGTTCACGAGTGAGGGAAGGATGGAGCGTGAGATCGACAGGCGGATCGGTGCAGCGGCTGCAGTGATGCAGTCGCTGCATCGGACTGTTGTGGTGAAGGAGGAGCTGAGTCGAAAGGCAAAGCTCTTTATTTACCGGTCGGTCTACGTTCCTACCCTCACCTATGGTCATGAGCTTTGGGTAATGACCGAAAGAACAAGATCGCGGATACAAGCGGTCGAAATGAGTTTCCTCCGCCGTGTGGCTGGGCGCTCCCTTAGAGATAAGGTGAGGAGCTCGGCCACACGGGGGGAGCTCGGAGTAGAGCCGCTGCTCCTCCACGTCGAGAGGAGCCAGCTGAGGTGGCTCGGGCATCTGTTCCGGATGCCTCCTGGGCGCCACCCTCGGGAGGTGTTTCAGGCGTGTCCCACCGGGAAGAGGCCCCGGGGAAGACCCAGGACACGCTGGAGAGACTATGTCTCTCGGCTGGCCTGGGAACGCCAGTTGGAGGAAGTGTCTGGGGAGAGGGAAGTCTGGGAGTCCCTGCTCAGACTGCTGCCCCCGCGACCCGGCCCGGGTTAAAGCGGCAGAAAATGGATGGATGGATGGATGTTTAAGGTGCATCATCTTTCTGCAGGTAAGCGTGCGTGTT
>NW_027316532.1:35629154-35701654 GCF_026437365.1 Eucyclogobius newberryi
TTTGGTGAAATTGGGTCAGATAACATAATATAATTTCAACATCTATTCAATTTTTGCCCCATATATATATATATATATATATATATATATATATATATATATATATATATATATATATATATATATATATATATATATATATATATATATATATATGTATGTATATATATATATATATATATATATATATATATATATATATATATATATATATATATATATATATATATATATATATATATATATATATATATATATATATATATATATATACACATACGTGACTTTCTTTTATTTTTTAGGGAAACGCGTCTGTCTTGGAGAGGGCCTTGCTAAAATGGAGCTGTTCCTTTTCATAGTTGGTTTGCTACAGAAGTTTTCGTTTTATGTTTTGGACGGAGTGGAGCTGAGGACTGACGGTGTGACCGGGGCCACGCGTGTCCCACATCCCTTCAAAGTGAATGCTAGAGTCCGTTAGTTCCAGGCCATCGCACTACAGGCTACTCTGTTTAACTTTAGACCAAACAAATATGATCTATTGATGTAATAATAAAATGAATTATTTGAAAAATCATCCCTTTATCACCATCTGATTTTATTACAACATACAAATATATTCTACGTCCGAATAGAAATTTGCGACAGTTATTTAAATTTTGTAGCACCTTTGGCTGAGATGTAATGACATGGAAAACCAAAGGTGAGCCACACACCACAGTATCATAATCATAATCATACAGGCTGTATGAAACAGGAGCAGTGCAGGACTAGGGCAGCGCTGTCTACATTTTTGTCCTAAGGCACAGCCATACTCAGAGTGAAAAGAAGATTGTCAAAAGCACTTTCAGACAACATTATGTCATTCTCCTCCCTAAATTCAGTCCATCTCCTGCAGTCTGAACTCTAACCAAACCACATGCTCTAGTCCAGTGATTGTCATTGTGGCAACTAGTGAGGAGAAGTGTCCTAATTTAAGTCTGAGGCCTTAGAGTTATCTGGTCTTTGGAGGCTATGTCCACAGTCCACAGTATGAGGCTGCAGGCTCAGTTTGTCTGTAGTCAAGGTCACCAATAGTGTAAATGTGCAGACCCAGAGGCTGCACTCTTATGATCTGCACTCAGACACCTCTTTACGACAAAAGGGATTAATTGAAGGGCCTAGTGCCCCAGTATAGATGAAGGTCTAGTGACGTCCCTGGCCAACAGAGCTATGCTGGACATAGGAGCCCCGTGCCACACCCCATTCTCATATTCACTAAATAATTCTGATAATATTTAGCCTATATGTTCATATATCTTCATATGTTCATTTTAGCAGAGCCATCAAAGTGATTTTAGCATGCGCATTGTTCCATCATGATCTCAGCAAAGAAGCAAAATCCTCAAAACTTACACAAAACTGATGCAGACATCGTGATGCAAGTCTGTGAAGTGTTTAAGAGCCACTTTATACCACACAGGTGTTGTCAAGTGATTGTATTTAACTATTATTGTTTTTTGAGTAAAATGGTAAAAGTACTAAGGTGAAACGTTTTTTCCACACAAAAGTCTCGTAGTCCAAGTCAGGGAGAGGTCAGGATAAGTAAGGAAATGTTCCAAAATTATGTCTCCTTTTCGAAGAAATCGACACGTGAAGTCTACAAATCCAGGTTTTTGATCTCAGCCACAAATTGCAACGCTTTCAGTGACGCACCGCTAGACACAAGGAAGGCAACAGCAGCGTGTGCATGCTGATGTCAGGACCTTGCATCTGTGTGCATGATGACAAGTGAATATGATGGTTTATATACCTATATTTATTGGTGGGTAATGCACAAAAAAGCAATGCCTGCACCAGCAGGTTATAGCAGTTCCACCTGCAGTCCTGGCCACGTTGGTGAGATGTGAGCATCCAGGGCTGAACAGTCTATGGGACTTGCAACCTGGAGCACAGAGAGTTTTCCTGGTGGGCAGTGGGCCGGTCATGGTAGTGCCACCTCCAGGATTTGAAACAGGGGTGGTCAGAATAGGGGGTTCAAGAGTGTTTTTAATTTATTAAACATTTCCAGGAATTTGGTCATCTTTTATGGTAATATTGGCCATTATAGGTAAGATTTATTTAAGATACGCACAGTAATATAACATATATTTGATGTCATGAACCAGCTCTGATTATAATAACTTTCACACTTAAAGAGTACCTTGTTTTTACTGTCCACAATATGCACAGATGCATGGTAAACGTGTGAAGAATGATTGTCATTGATCTGAACATTGTTCACAAAAACTGCTCTTTTTATACTTTACAACTTTTGGTTGCGTATCTGTCCAGTGTACCCTTCATTATATCATAATTACATTATTTTTATTGTTTGGTCACCAGGTGGTCAAGTGTGAGAGTAAGAGCCATTTGGACTGCCCTTCATATCTGCACCTACGGCCCCTATGGGGGCCGGTTGAGTAGCTGTTGGGTGTGGTAACCCCAGGTATAAAGAGGGCAGGGAATTGGCCCCAGGGGTTCCAAGTTGCTGGGGCATATGTCTAATGTAGTTTCATGTGTTATTGTGGCAAAGGTGAGACCAATAAATTCATTTGAACTATTTCACTGGACTATTTCTTGATGCTTTAGAAGACACGCGTGCTTACATACTTCTATACACCTTCAACCAATAGTCACTATTTGGCAGGGCAAACTAGCCTCTCCAGTGAGAGAGACAGGGCAAAGTGTATTTAAGTGCCCATTTTCAGTTATCAGCCATCCAGACATGGACGGGCCACTTGGATGACCAGTCAAATCTCGGAGGCCACCTCAGGCCACCTCTTACTGGCACCACTGGGTCATGGTGCACTTTTACTTTACACAACGCACAGTCCTTAACGCTTCAACTGCATATTTTCTATCAGATTTCTTTTCTCATGCTCTGCTCTGAGTTCAGCGTGGCCATGGAGCCTTAAATCCATGATAATGTGGTCCCTGCACAGAACTGATCATTTAATACATTCAAATTTACAGGTGGATTTTAGATCAGAGGTATTAGCCTATCTTTAATTTTGTGTGTGTGTGTGTGTGTGTGGCCTCTCTTCTTATTGAGATGAATTTGGTCTGTGCATTGTTCTTGCTCTTAAACACTTACAGAAAAATAGCTCATTGTCCCTGGTACTCAGTTGGTCTTGATTGTTTTTTGTGAGAAATGGGCCGGCCCTTATGACCAACATGATTAAATCTACATACCTTAAGTCACAGTCTAGTCCTGTGAGGCTGATGTAGCTGCTTGGTTCTTCCATGTGCTTGACAATGCAGATATCTGACTTGTTTTCATGTTTTGAATTGAGGGAAATCCTGTTTGTAAGTTTATCTGTGCTGCTGATTGTTTATTTCATGAGAAACAAGGATCCACCAAATTTTCCTCCTGGACCTCGACCTCTTCCCTTGATCGGAAATATTTTTAACATTGAACCGAAAGAGCCTCACATCTACCTCACTAAGGTAAGACCACTGCTGAAAAAAGACAGCAAAGGCCATAAAGGTCTAATGTCAGGAAAGCCCGATTGACTGCATTCAACGCTGAATAAAAGCACAGTAAGTATGATTGAGATTTCAGAAGTTCAATCTCATCAAAACTCTAAAATGTTTGGGTTATATTATGAATAATGTGTGTTTGTAGTGGTGTAAAATACATCACAATCCAAGATACTTCATTAGTTAACATTAGGCTTGATAATTTACTATTTTACTACAAATATGTACACAGACGTCTTCTTTTCCCATCAAATCAAATTCATATTTTCCCCCCTGTGCGATGGGAGTCAAAAGATCCAGCCAAAAAATGTAGGTTAGCCTAAAAAAAATAATGTGAAACAATTTAATTGTCTACTAGAAATAGAGAGAGAAATGTGTTTGTAATAATGGTTGGGAAACATGCCTCAGTCACATGCTGGACAACAAGACACCCATTCTATACATCCACAGCTCGCTGAAGTCTATGGGAATGTCTACTGCATCCGCGTGGGCCGGGACAAGAGTGTGTTTGTGTGCGGGTTCAAAATGGTGAAGGAAGCCCTCGTGACGCAGGCCGACAACTTTGTGGACCGACCCTACAGTCCCATGGTGACCAGGATTTACTCTGGAAACTCAGGTAAACAATCTATCCATTCATTTATCCATGACCGTGAAAAAAGTATACCATTTTATTTGACTAATATAATGTAAGTGTCTATTTTCTAATCATATTATTTCTCATTAAGCTGTTGTCCCTTCCTTTCTATCAAGTTTTTAATTGGTATTTCTGGTTTATTTTGTTTAATGTCCTTTGCTGTTGAATGAAACCACCTTCTGTCCAGCTACGGTTGAATGCATTAGATTTATCCGTCTATATTTGGAGTTCAACTGGGGAGATTTGTCATTTCTGTATGAGAGCAGACATACAATGAGCTTGGACACTTATTTGCAATAGACGTAAAGATAAAGGCGGTCCTGGCGGAAATGCCTGATTTAAAATCCAAGACTAATGAAGCCGGGTGCACGGTGGCAAAGGCGGTTAGCGCTCTTGCCTCCCAAAAAGGAGATCATGGGTTCGATTCCCAGACCAGACCTACATCACATGATCTCTCTGGGTGGAGTCTGCATGTTCTCTGTGTCAGCCCTGCTGTTGACAGTGGACACTAGTTGGCCACTGTCCAGGGTGTACCCCGCCTAAGGCCCAAAGTCACTGGGATAGGCTCCAGTCACCCGCAACCCCAAAAGGGAACAAGCGGTAGAAAATGGATGGATGGACTAATGAAGCCAACGCAGCCGGAAAGGAAATCTTGAACTTGAAAAACACGCCGCCGACGTAGTAGAATTAACGACGGCTCGAGTGGACGACCTGGAGATCATAATCGCAGAGGTGATCTGTGGATTCTTCCAGAGGACACTGAAATTTGGTGGCTTGGAAACCTCCTGAATATTTAAAACTTTCAACAAAAGCTGGGAAAATAAAGCTTGACCGTGCACATGGTTCCCCGGCTCCGAAGCTCCTAATATACTGAGGTTCCATTTCTTCAGTGACAAACAGAGTGTTGTGGCAGCAGCTAGACATCCTGCCACGGACCGGACCAGACCAGGCGAGCTCCACGTCTTAGTCTTCAATCACTAGAGAGCGGTCAAGAAATGCAAACCAGTTGAGTAAGTGAAGTCCCGTGAAGAAATTGGATTAAACTCGGCTTTCACCCTCAACATCGAGGCTCAATGTGGATGGAAAAATAAAACGATTGACTAAGGAGGCATCAGCATTCCCCTCTTTTCCCCCTTATTTCAATGAAAGGGACCTGGACTTTATTGGAGACATGTGAGTCTTTGCCTACACATGTCTGGACCTTACACATTCAGCTTCAGTGTTTCAAACTTACAAAGTACTGGGAAAATCAATAAACAATAAAGGGTTCATCAATATTTGGACAGAGATGAATCCCAATGTCCGCCAATATACACATGTCCCTAATCCACATAAGAACTAAGTGCTCATGTTTACATCACTGTAGATCTGGAACAGACACGAGAAAACGCTCTGGAGATTTAGAGCCATATTTTGCCCCTGGAGTGTTAACGGGAGCCTTTTCCAGGGGGCGGGGCCAGTGTGCTATTTTGTTACCATGCCAACCTTAACCCTGGCGTAAAGAGAATCTATTATATTATGGGCTGGACGCCATAATAGATCCATGGGCTGGACTTGGCCGCTGGAGGCTGGAGTGGGATGCTGCCAGTCCATATATGGTGATAGTGTTTGAACCAATGACTGATAACTGTGGCATTCAAAAGCACCGCCTGTGTGGGGCATATTTCAATGTGTTCCCAAAATAAAATGAATCAAAAGAAAATATTGAATTGCCGCCTCGGAGCCTTTTTCTGTATTTAATTCACCTTTATTTGTTTTTGTGCTGCGCGGAGAGCTCGCCTTCATCCCCAATATAGTGTAAATTGTAAATCACATATACATAATTTAATTGAAGCAATTGCAGTTGTGTCAACCAAGTATTTTAATTTTGCCATGATTTGAAAATAGAATTATTGGCAATACCAAAATAAGCTAAAAGCAGAAAGACCTGAGCTGCTACTACTAGATCTGTGTGTCTGTCCTGCTCTCTGCTCCTCTGTGCTCCTCTTTCAGGACAATCACAGTTATGGGAAACAGGTTATGTTCCATCTTCAGTTCATATTTCAAGGCAAATATCAATGACGCATGCTTAAAAATGCGCGTGTTGCTGCTGATCGTTCGTGATTATCCGCGCAGTGCACTTTTTAATTCAGACTTGCTCTGGAATTATGAATACAGCGGGTCGAATTTCCGCGGTTCTGTTTTTTTTACATGAAATAAAAAAGTGTCAAATACGTTTCAATCTCCTCTGATGTGAGCTTTTGCCCCATGTTTCCTCTCGCTCGTTACTTTAATTGAGAAAGGGAAAGGCACTGCAATAACAACATGAAATGAAATATTAATTGGATAGAAAATGAAACCTTGTTTTGACAGACGAAGAGTGGGAAAATGTGTGTACGTCCCAGCAGAGGACCACAAAATCACATACCTGGAGGGAATTTTGCTGGGAAATATGTCACATTTTTTCACAACACCATGTCAAAGAGCTCATTATTCACACAGAACTGTAAACTGTTGGAGAAAGTGTGGCAGCCATGAGGCAAACCACTATCATGTGTTTTGGGACTGTCCTGTTGCTCAGAAATACTGGACTGAAATTAATAATGCGCCACAGAGAAGAAGAACTATGTACTTGTGCATCAAGACTCCTGGCATGGACACAATAAATGGATACTTTTGGAATGTGCCTTTTGTGCCAGGGAAAAAGGCCTTCACATATAAATGGCTGACACGAACCTCACCAACGATCAAGGACTGGACTGACAGTGACAGACATCAGACGAGTGGAAGAAGTGACATTAAGATTTTATTTGGAAATGGACAAATGGATTTTGTTTCTATTGGTGTTAAATTGACGTCTACTTGTGTTCTTATTTTGAGTTTCGCTTTCTTGTTGTGTTCTGTAATGTTCTGTGTTTATTTTATTTCTGTATTGAAAAATCAATCCAATCAATTAATCAAACCAACACATAAATAACTATATAAATACAATTACAAATACATAATAAGCTGACAATATGTGTGTTGTTTCCTCCCTCAGCTGGTTTGTTCTTCAGTAACGGTAACGTGTGGAGAAGGCAGCGGAGGTTTGCCATGGCAACGCTGAAGGCATTTGGTCTCACCAGGAGCTCAATGGAGGAGAGGATCTGTGAGGAGAGCCACATCCTGCAGGACGCCATGGACCAGAAGAGAGGTGCAGCCTGAACACTGAAACAACTCATGACTCTGTATTCAGTTGTCAATTCATTTGAATTTGTCAATTCCAAATGAACATTTCAACATTCATAAATGAGAAATCTAATTTTCAATGCAACAGTTTCATATTCAACATTAAATTATTGTAAATGTAATTGCATGTTGGCATGGGATTTTGATTTCTTTATTTGTTTTGAAAGGGGTTAATCCAATTGACAATTTAAAGAACAAATGTTGTGCTTTGAGGTATTTAATACTAAACTATAACATATTATTATTATTATTTTCCATTATGTTAATTAAAACCTAAAACAACTTAATAATAGAAAGAGTTCCAAACTGCAGAGCTGAAAGGCCTTGCCTCTTCATGGTGGCATTTCTCTGTAAGTGGATTTTAATTGAGAAAATGTCTCATTAAAGACCTTTATGTATGACCCAGAGTCATTTTGAAAAGGTAAATACATAGAAGTGGGCAGAAATAGGTGGTTATGTGTTTACAGATTTTTTCTGAAGACAAACAACTCTATTCAAAATCATTGGCAAAGCTGCTCCACCTCCCGTGAAAACATGAGGTAAACTTTGCTCCAGAGCAATATAAGGAACAACAAAAATCAGTTCAAAGCTATTTAAATTCGAGCTATTTTATCTTTACTAATAAATGTTTAATTCTTCAAACTCCTTTGACGTTACCTTTGACAGACACTCATCAATAACTGTGAACAATGAAACTGTTTGACTGTTTGTTCGTTTTAGGTGAGCCCTTTGACCCAGTTCCACTTTTGAACAACGCCGTGGCCAACATCATCTGTCAGATTGTATTTGGCAGAAGGTTTGACTACAGTGACCAGCGCTTCCAGGACATGCTCAACGATCTAAATGAACTGGCGTATCTAGAAGGATCTGTGTGGGCTTTTGTGAGTATTACAGTTCATTAGAAAGTCATCTTTGAGATCAATCTAAAAAGGTGTGTAGGATGTAGAAAACCACAAAACACCATCAAACTCCAGGACAATGATATGCAAATGTATTAAAAGAAACATTTGTTTAGGGAGTGTATTTGGTTAATTTCTCAAAATGTCTCTAGATCTAAACAGTAATCAAAATGTATTTATTTTGACCCTTTCTAAGAAAAAAGGCATTTTTTTCTAATCTACTCCACATTAATCCTGAATAGTTTTTGTGCCTCGTAAGTTAAT
Source organism: Eucyclogobius newberryi (assembly GCF_026437365.1). Taxonomy (NCBI): domain Eukaryota; kingdom Metazoa; phylum Chordata; class Actinopteri; order Gobiiformes; family Gobiidae; genus Eucyclogobius; species Eucyclogobius newberryi. The sequence goes on from NW_027316532.1 coordinate 35,637,657, forward strand.
CATGTTTTCTTTGCACAAAGCTGTATGACGCCTTCCCAGTGCTGATGGCCCACTTGCCAGGGCCACACAACGGCATCTTTAGCCGAGCCAAGTCCATAGAGGTCTTTATCAGGGCCGAGGTGGAGAGACACAAGCCTGACCTGGACCCCAGCTCTCCACGAGACTACATCGACGTCTTTCTTTTGGAGGCAAAAGTGAGTTCCCAATACCATTTTAAAAAGTATTAAGAGGATTAGATGTCACAATTATCAACTACGAATGTATTTAGATATTTGACCTTCTATAAATAGGATTATATTGTGTAGATGGATTGGTCTTGATGATTGTAAATATGATTTTCTTGTATCTTTACATTCTTTGTCTTTAGAACAGTAGCAAAGAGCTGGGGTTCAGTGAGTCAAACCTGGTCCTCTGTTGTCTCGACCTGTTTTTGGCTGGTACTGAGACCACCTCCAAGACTCTGCAGTGGGGCTTGATCCACCTCATCAACAACCCTCACATCCAAGGTAAGAGACCTCAGAGACAGGTTCATGTTAAAGACTCAACATAGACACACTAAACAGACTCATGAGGACATTAGACAGAGTTTGAATAAAAAAAATACTTGCCTCAGATGAGGGAGGAAAAGCTGGCAGGGTTGTAATAGTGAAAAATATTTATGAAAAATATATGTATAAAATCTTTGTTCTAGTTTGTGTTTCAAGATGATAGGGATAGTAATTTAAGATATAAACTTAAACCACTTAAACTGTTTTTTGGATGTAATGTGAATGCAGCTTATTGTTAATGCAACGGTTTCTCTCACATGAAATATGACCTATTTTTCAGAGAAGGTCCACGCAGAGATAGACAGAGTGATTGGACAGTCTCGACAGCCCACTATGGCCGATCGAGCCAACCTGCCCTACACCGACGCAGTCATCCACGAAATCCAAAGAATAGGAAACATTGTGCCACTCAACGGGTTCAGGAGAGCAGCCAAGGACATGACACTTGGAAGATACTTCATTCCAAAGGTTCCAAAGATTAATCAGTAGAGTTCCTAAGACGTCCACAGACATGCATGTGTTAGGCAAAATTGGTGACTCTAAATTGGCCCTAGTGAATGAATGTGAGAGTGAACTGTCTGTAATGTCTATGTCTCTGTGTTGGTCCTGCGGCGAGTTGGCCACTGTCCAGGGTGTACCCCGCCTAAGGCCCGAAGTCACTGGGATAGGCTCCAGTCACCCGCGACCCCGAAAGGGAACAAGCGGTAGAAAATGGATGGTTGGATGGTCTATTACAAACATTTTCTTATTGTGTATTGCTACTTGTATATAGTTCAGACACATGCTTTTAGTTGTGTAAATGTGAGGCGTGCTTTGTTGTAGGGGACTTCGGTAATGCCCATCCTGACCTCTGTGCTGTTTGATAAGACTGAATGGGCCACTCCAGACACGTTTAACCCACAACACTTTCTGGACTCAGATGGGAAGTTTGTCAAGCGGGAGGCCTTCATGCCTTTCTCTGCAGGTGAGATGAAAAATATGTGTAAGAAATGGCATTTTATTTTTATTGTGTGTGGAATACATTGAATAACTAATTCTATTATGTAATAATAAGAGTTGCAATTATTCCTTCTCCCCTCAATTCCCCTCAACTTTTGCAATGCATCAGAAACATGAGGCATGTATATAAATGTCGTGGTAGAGGCAGAAGTAAATAAACAGTTAAATTAAACACAAATGTGTTGCAATCACTTTGTGGCCTTGTTTTGAAGATTGTCTGATGTGTTTTACAGGGAAGCGGGTGTGTCTGGGAGAAGGCCTGGCCAGGATGGAGTTGTTTCTATTTTTTGTCACTTTGTTTCAGAAGTTTTCATTTTCTACTTTGAAAGGCGTTGAGCTTAAAACAGAAGGGATCATCGGCGCTACACGCACCCCACATCCTTTCAAGATCTATGCCCAGCCACTCTGAAGGTTTTCTCATCTTCTTCAGAATCTTAGGAGTTCTTTCTTATTATTTATCTTATTTATCTCCAGGCTTTTCTGAATGAAGACCTTGATGAGTTCTCTTGAATGTACTTTGTGGATATTCATAAAATGCACATTGAGTTAAACTGTCACTGTTCTCATTCAAACTCCTTTATTTATACAAAATCATCAGAAATTTAGCAATCCTTGAAACGTTTATTCAGACAAACAAATGAAAGGTTTTTAAAATGAATGAAAACTAACAACCAGCTGCATTGACATGAAATTAACCAAAAGCTACAACAAACAATTCAGCCGCCATACAAACACATCAGCCATCATTTATATTAAATTAAGTAATAATAAACATTTATTTAGACAATTATCACCAATATGTGGTTCTAAAGCTGGTGTTTACAATGTTTTTCTATACTTCATTATCTTTATTACTAGAACGTTTAGAAATGCTTCGTCTCTACTAAAAAGAGGATGTACTTTATCCATTTGACAACTGTATATTAGGACTATAGAACCCTCACAGCTATTGAGGCGACCCGCACCAAAATAGCAAGTCATTAAAAGATACACATTTGCTGTAGGACTCCAGTGTTCTGCATAGTATAGAGAGAAAGGCTTGTACATACTTAATGTGGATAAATAACATGTCAGTGAAAGAATTCAAGTTACCCTTAAAAAAAAAAAAAAAAAAAAACATACATTCTGGCTAATTCATTTATCATTCCTAAGCACAGCAAAATATTCAATGATTACTTTTATCCGAAGTGCACTAATTTGGCAGTAGACAAAGGTACAGGGCTTCTAACCCATTCAAAGGATTATGGGTTATTGTTATTGTTATTGTTATTGTACGCTAAGATTGTGTTCTGAACTGAAAAGTAGTGACATTTGATGACACAAGTGCTCTTCATAATCACATCCTGAGTGTTGGGGGGCGTGGGTTAAGGCCACTCGATTGTCCACGGGGTCTGATTGTCTCCAAACAGAAGGGGCTCTGGGACAGTTTACTTGGAGGTGGTCGCTGCAGGCACGTTGACAGAGAGCGTCCGACGGGGAGCGTTGGACACCTGCCTCTGCTGCGACAGGAAGGACTGGCCCGGGGCGAGCAGAGGAGCGGCACGGCCTCCGAGGCGAGACTCTATGGCCAGTTTTTGAAAGTTCAAACTCTGCCGATCACACAAAAGAAAGCATTTTTACTACAATGAAATGTTACGGTGTTATTTTGTGTCGTACAGAGTTTACAATGATTATGTATTTAGTCCCGTTTCTGTTTCATTTTGAAACTCCTCCACTTTAAAATCTCATCCCTAGTTCAGATATAAATGCATTTTGTTTTATACCTTGTTGTACCAGGCAGTGACGATCAGCTTTTCTTCATATTCCTTCAGTTTGGCCTGTTCACATAGACGCTGCAGAAAACCCCCCACAATGTGTTACAAATATCATATATAAAGATTTCAAATGCGGTTTTAAAACATTGATAGTTATACCTCCAGACTGAGTATGTGCTTGTCCCGGTCTGCTAACTGAGTCCTCAGAGCCTGGATCTCAGCTGTGGCTGGGTTCAGTTTAGGGTCCAACGCTCGGATCACCTTCAAAACAGGACAATGTTAAGATAAACTACTGTAAAAGTATTAGAGTATTAAAACCCTTTACAGATACAAACGTCACTCACATTGCGAGCCTTCTCCAGATACATTTTATACCTTTCCTCCATCGCCCTCATGTCGTCGTCCTTCTTTTTAAGAGCAGCCATCAGCTCGTCCACCTTCATGGCTAACAGAAGAAGATACACAAATGTACTCAACGGTCTAGGTTTTGTCATGGATTTGGTTCGATTTGCACGCACAGTTCTGCGAGTTGTCAGGCTGGAGGTCCTCAAGAAGCTCTTTCTTTTTCATAATTTCGTCTTGAGCCTCATTTAGCTGCACCCTATCATCAAAAAAAGTTATAAAAAAGATGTTCTACAAGATTCGTTCCTCTATTTTTACACAATAAAACATTCTACTTACATATGTGCATCGAGTTTCCTTTTCAAGTTGGACTAAAGCAAACAAAGAAATTGAGGAATACAATGAAAACATGATTTAAATTGAAATAGCTAGAAGTAGATCTTGTAGACTTTAGTATTGGTGCTTACGTCGTCTGGCTTGGCCGCCTGACTCTGCAGCGCCCTCTGGAGGTCCTCCACTTGCTGCTGCAGCTCACAGGCCCGCTCTCGGCTTAACCTGAATGAAACAAAGTCAGACATAACTGCATGAGTCCGTCAAGCCCCTGGTCCGTCGCTCTGTACCTTATCTCTGTGTCCAGTTTACTGCGGCTCTTATGAGCTTCTTCGAGCTGCGACTGGAGCCCTGCGATCTTCTCCCGCTCACACTCCTCGTGCTGCACCCTCAGCATCTTGTTTTCATGCTGCAGACGGATGAACTTCTCCCTGAACAACAAAAAACACAATGGAATAACTTAAATCATTACAGAGTCAGAGATCATGTCAAGCCAACGCACTGATATTTTACCTGTACTCAACGGGCATCAGTTCAGCTGCCAGGTTGTCATGGCTGGGGCTGCCCGAGGGGAGTATCCCTGAATCATGAAACACATGGAGTCAATACAAAGCTGCAGGTCCGGCTCCTCCAGGTCTTTTACCGTTACCTGCTTGAGAGAGCTGGTGCTGCTGAGCCTGAGTGCACTTCAGCTCCTCGTTCAGCTCTTTGAGGGAGTCTCGCTCCATAATTGTCCTCTGGTGAAGAAGAACAACATATTTTAAGAATCAGAAACGTTTTGTTACAGTTATCACGGAGGAAAAAATATCTTGCTTTGGCGGTGAGGTAAAACAATGTATGATAATAACAGTAAAAAAGGGCACGCAAAATAAAATATGTAGAAGAAAACAAAGTAAGTTAAGTACAACATATACATAGCAATATCAGAATTACAAAGTGCAAATGACAAATGTGCAAACTACCAGTACAAATAGGAATAGGAATAGGAATATTGTAGGAATAGGAAGTATTATTGACATTTAAAGGCGCAATGGACAATTTTTCGGCGATTTGAGAACGCAGGTGGAAGTGCACATGCACACTCCCCCGTGCGGACTGATACAACACACACGTGCGTTTGTTTATTAGCGCAACGGATCGCATCGCATCGCTCGTCTCCTGTAGATTTCTGTCCACTTCTGCGTCAGCTCGAACTGTCTTTCTCCGTCTTCATTTTGCCCCGTACACTGAGGGAACTATATTATTATAGATCCATGTGCTTAGGCACGCGGAAACGTGGGGACGAGCCTGACGCGGCTGCAGGTGAGCGGTAGGTGGGTTTTATGATTGATACGTGGACAAATGATTTATCCACGCCACGAGGAAATATGATAAAAAAATTTGCTGAAAAAAATTGTCCATTCCACCTTTAAACAAACTTTGGACCGCAACAAAAGTTTTACTAACAATAGCACAAACCTCTTTCTCCTTAATTACAGTTTCATGCTTCTCTTCAAGCTTCTTCATTTCATACGCCAGGTTATCCGCTCGCCTCGTCTCCTCCGAAAGCTTCCTGTGCAGCTCCTGAACCTGTGAAAAGTTACAAGTGTTTAAACTGCATCATCGACGGCCGAGGCACTTCACGTGTACCTGTCTCTTGTAAGTCTCCAGCTGTGCTCTGGCGGCGTTGGCTTTGCGCAGCTCTTCCTCCAGGCTCACGGTGTTCTGCATGTACGTCATGTTGTTCTCCTCCAGGAGCTTCATCTGCCGCTTCAAGTCCCCGAGATTCTCCAGTTTACGCTTGTACGTCTCAATGGAGGCCTCCAGCATCACCACGCGGTCGGAGCAGTTCCTGTACACGCCAATCAGTATTAAGAAGTTACAAACATAATAGTCAAGTTACCTAAACAAATAAATCGATGCGCTGCGAATTTTCAAATGGCTCAAATCTTTTAAATCACAATTACCATCCATAACTGTAACTGTAAGATTTAGCAGCTTGACTGTTTCGAAAGATGGAACAAGGAGCGTGATCTAAAGCAGTTTGAAGTGAGTGAAAGCGCGCGCTCAGTTGTATCGCACAAACCTGAGCACGTCCAGTTCGTCCTTGAGCGCTCGCGACTCCTCTGCCAAACCGGTGAGCTCGTCGTTTCGATGCTGCACCTCGATCAGCTGTTTCTCCAGCTCCTCGCAATGGATCCGGTAATCATCTTTGGCAGCCTCCAGCCTGAGGGAGGCAAGAGAGGCGCTAATGAATCAACTGATTCATGACCAGTGGCGGGGAAAAGGCAACGCACTGAACGGCAATAATTAGCAAATCACAGACGAATATTGACGCAGCAGAGTTCCCGTCTCATGTGACCATAATATGAATAATAATCATGAGTGCACATTACTTTATAGATTTGTTTTTATGCATCAACTACATTAACCTACACATTATGATGCAGGAAATATTCATTCACCACATTATCGTTTTTAAGTCTGACTGCGTTACACAAGCACCGGGGCAGAACAAATGACTCAGAACAACTCTAATTACAGTAAATGATGGGTTAGTAGTAGTCATGGACACACCTGAAGTTCTCCTCTTGTATGGCTTCCAGTTGTTGTTGTAGCAGACTGTGCTTTTTTCCCGAGGCAGTGCTGGGGTCGTCGAAGGAGTCCAGCTGATTGGTCCGATCCGTCAACACGTCGTTCTCCGCCAACAAGCTGTTACGCTCCTCCTGAAGAATCGCCACCTGGATGACAAAACGTTATATTTCAGGCTGATTTAAGTCAATGTGCTCGTGCCAAAAGCGTTCACAGCCTTCTTCCTCCCATCTGTTAACGGTTATTCAGGCGCAGAAGCAGTTTTTTCTTCAGAAATTATGTTAATATGTGGTTAGTTCAATTAGCTTATTCCCCATATATTACTTTTTAGGTGAATTTTTGTAACATTATGAGAAAACTATTCAACTTCACCGGTTATGAATTGTGTCTATTAAAGCCTTTTGATATTTCCTAGATGTTTAGTGTAAGAAACCAAACCAATATATACCAAAAACATCCAGTACATTGCAATCATATTAAAAACGGTTGAATATTAGTTGCTCCCTGCAGTGCAATTAGACCGTCTGTTAGCGGAGTTAGAACCAACGCTTTGTCGCTCCGGCGGGACTTACCAGTTTGCGATGAGGGATGAACAAGCATCTGTTGGAAAGTCCAGTTGAACAATGAATTAATGCGTTGCCAATTTATTCGATTTTCCTTTTGAGTCTGTGCTGAATCATGCAGCCCGGTCGGGCCAGTCGGGCCGGTCAAACGCAGACTGTGAGCTCAGTGTTTCTGCCACAGCAGCTTCGGACAAAAGGCCCAAGAGTTTCAGCAAAGTCCTGTTTGTACTGTACCCGGCCAACTGCATTCACGTTTTATGCTGATGTGCAGAAAGTGAACAGCGGCACGGCATTTGATAATAACTGATCATGTAATTTGATGCACGTCTTCACCTGCATGTCCAGCGCTTGGCAACGCTGGGCCAGAGCCTCCTTCTCTGCAGCAACTTCAGTGAGGTCTTCAAGCGCCTTTTTCAGCTTGAAGGAAGGAAGACATGTTTGATGCTTATGGCAAAGTGAGGATTACAAATAAATAAAAGAAGTGTGGGTATAAACACACGATGAGTTTACGACTGACCTGCTGTTCCACGTCCCCCGACAGCTCGGCTCCAAACGGGAGCATGAGCTGAAGACGAGGAGAGAGAAGATGAGACCGAACGGACAAAAAAAGAATCCCATTATCAGTTCTTAATCAAAATGTGAAATAAGTCGCACCTTTTTTCATCGTTTTGCGACTTATACTTATATTTATACTTATATACTCATACTCCAGTGCAACTTATATATGTTTTTTATTCTCTGTTATGGCATTTTTGGGCTGGTGCGACTCCGAAAATATGATAGATGTTCGTTGTTTTTGTAGAATACAATTTGAACCACCTAAAATATTGTAGAATAACACAATTATACGTGCAGTTAAGTAAAATGTCTATGTAAAAAACAAAAAAAAACACTGTAATACTTTGTAGATGTTTGGATTTAAATAAAATATAATAATGTAAAGACTAGTTTCTACTTTCCGCTCTAAAATATGTATTAAAATGCATTATTCAACTTAAAGGCGGTATGGACGATTTTTCGGCGATTTGAGAACGCAGGTGGAAGTGCGCATGCGCACTCCCCCGTGCGGACTGATACAACACACACGTGCGTTTGTTTATTAGCGTAACGGAGCGCATCGCATCGCTTGTCTCCCGTAGATTTCTGTCCACTTCTGCGTCAGCTCGAACTGTCTTTCTCCGTCTTCATTTTGCCCCGTACACTGAGGGAACTATATTATGATAGATCCATGCGCTTAGGCACGCGGAAACGTGGGGACGAGCCTGACGCGGCTGCAGGTGAGCGGTAGGTGCGTTTTATGATTGATACGTGGCAGGACAAATGATTTATCCACGCCACGAGGAAATATGATACAAAATTTGCTGAAAAAAATCGTCCATACCACCTTTAATATTTATAGAGTCAACTTGAATAATGTTATAATATAATATAATTTGGCCTTTTCTTGGCACTAACCTCCTGTATGGCCGTCATCACAACATGCTGCACAGACTCCTCCAAAGTCATGATTATCTGAATATAATCTACACATTGGAGGAGAAAAAAAACAACAACAAACATTTTTAAACATATGAAATAACAAAGGCTTTAACGCGCTTCAGCGATAACTGCAGACGAACGATGCGAGAACGGACCTTGTTTGCGCTCACACCTGACGGCGCATCCCAGGACGAGCTGCAGCAATCGGCCCAACTGCACCGGGTCGCAGTGTTCGGCCACGAGAGCCAGGTCCGGTAAAGGGAAACTCGAGATGTCCTGGACCAAGGCCTGAAGGTGTAGAGTGACAGGTGAGGCTCATTTTGTGTCGACAAGAAAACGTACAACTCATGAGGAGGACGACGACAAAGAACACAAGAACAAGCAGGACAATAATCACTGAAGACTATTATTGAAAGTAGAGTTCTAGTTATACAGCCAAATTGACCATTTCAACAGTGAATGACACCAGTTACGGTCACGATAAAGTTACTTGTGGATCGGTTCAGAACATCAGTGTAAGGCCAGTTAATGTACTGAAAGATGACTTAACACTCTTAAGGTCGAATGCCTTGTAGTTTGCGTTGTAGTTTCACTCTTTCACTTGATATTTGAGCCCTAAATATGCTCAAAACCTACGATACAATAGTGTCTGAAAAGGTGGATCGCTGCCCTAATCTATACACACATTACTCCACAAAAACCCCATTTATGATATTCACACAAGGTTTGAATGTGTTCCCCTTGTGCAAACTGATACTATAGAAAATATGCAGCACTTACTTCATTATAATAGTCAACCACGATCTGAAGAATCTTCTTTAGGTTGTTCATCTAGGAAAACAAATAACAGAAGATATAGTGACTTGTCCACAATGTTTACTTCAGTACAAATCGATAATTGACGAAAGGGCAAGCGAAGAGGAGGAACAACGCAGAGGAAATGAGAAGCACAATACATTTATGTAGAATAGAACTTCCACACGGAACGTTCACGCAGATTACGGTGAGCGCAAAAACAACAGGAGCAGGAGCAGGAGAAAGGGAAGCCGTTCCATACCTTAAGTCTCCAATTGTCTTCCACGTCCGTTTTAATGCGACTGAGCCATCCATCATTGAACCACGAGGGGTCACTGAAACACACGTGAAACAACACTGAAACACACGTGAAATAACACTGAAACACACGTGAAACAACACTGAAACACACGTGAAATAACACTGAAACACACGTGAAACAACACTGAAACACACGTGAAACACACGTGAAACAACACTGAAACACACGTGAAACAACACTGAAACACACGTAAAACAACACTGAAACACACGTAAAACAACACTGAAACACACGTGAAACAACACTGAAACACACGTAAAACAACACTGAAACACACATGAAACAACACTGAAACACACGTGAAACAACACTGAAACACACGTGAAACAACACGTGAAACACACGTGAAATAACACTGACACACACGTGAAATAACACTGAAACACACGTAAAACAACACTGAAACACACATGAAACAACACTGAAACACACGTGAAATAACACTGACACACACGTGAAACAACACTGAAACACACGTGAAATAACACTGACACACATGTGAAACAACACTGAAACACACGTGAAATAACACTGAAACACACGTGAAACAACACTGAAACACACGTGAAATAACACTGAAACACACGTGAAACAACACTGAAACACACGTGAAACACACGTGAAACAACACTGAAACACACGTGAAACAACACTGAAACACACGTAAAACAACACTGAAACACACGTAAAACAACACTGAAACACACGTGAAACAACACTGAAACACACGTAAAACAACACTGAAACACACATGAAACAACACTGAAACACACGTGAAACAACACTGAAACACACGTGAAACAACACGTGAAACACACGTGAAATAACACTGACACACACGTGAAATAACACTGAAACACACGTAAAACAACACTGAAACACACATGAAACAACACTGAAACACACGGGAAACAACACTGAAACACACGTAAAACAACACTGAAACACACATGAAACAACACTGAAACACACGTGAAACAACACTGAAACACACGTAAAACAACACTGAAACACACGTAAAACAACACTGAAACACACATGAAACAACACTGAAACACACGTGAAACAACACTGAAACACACGTGAAACAACACGTGAAACACACGTGAAATAACACTGACACACACGTGAAATAACACTGAAACACACGTAAAACAACACTGAAACACACATGAAACAACACTGAAACACACGTAAAACAACACTGAAACACACATGAAACAACACTGAAACACACGTAAAACAACACTGAAACACACGTGAAACAACACTGAAACACACGTAAAACAACACTGAAACACACGTGAAACAACACTGAAACACACGTGAAACAACACGTGAAACACACGTGAAATAACACTGACACACACGTGAAATAACACTGAAACACACGTAAAACAACACTGAAACACACATGAAACAACACTGAAACACACGTGAAACAACACTGAAACACACGTAAAACAACACTGAAACACACATGAAACAACACTGAAACACACGTGAAACAACACTGAAACACACGTGAAACAACACTGAAACACACGTAAAACAACACTGAAACACACATGAAACAACACTGAAACACACGTGAAACAACACTGAAACACACGTGAAACAACACGTGAAACACACGTGAAATAACACTGACACACACGTGAAATAACACTGAAACACACGTAAAACAACACTGAAACACACATGAAACAACACTGAAACACACGTAAAACAACACTGAAACACACATGAAACAACACTGAAACACACGTGAAATAACACTGACACACACGTGAAACAACACGTGAAACACACGTGAAATAACACTGACACACATGTGAAACAACACGTGAAACACACGTGAAACAACACTGAAACACACGTGAAACAACACAATAAACAACACATAAACAACAGGATGAGCTCCATATCCCGACATGTAGGACAGGGGGATTACTCTGCTTTGACTCGCGACAGTTTCATTTCAGAGTTTGTTACAGTCGGATGAGACTTACACAAATGAAACAATCTCACTGTTAAAAACACTTCTTACATCTGATGGAGAGCCTGGGATATGGCCGCCCCGGTGGTCAAGTCCTCCGCGGTCGTGCAGGGAGCAGAGAGGTGGAACGTCTGAAGCTAAAAGAAGAGACAAAGAAACAGGGAATGTTTAGTGGGAAGTTATGTCTGAATATGCATTATCATCGTGAATATGCATTATCATCGTGAATACGCATTATCATCGTGAATATGCATTATTATCGTGAATACACATTATCATCGTGAATATGCATTATTATCGTGAATACACATTATCATCGTGAATATGCATTATCATCGTGAATATGCATTATCATCGTGAATATGCATTATCATCGTGAATACGCATTATCATCGTGAATATGCATTATTATCATCATGAATACGCATTATCATCATGAATACGCATTATCATCGTGAATATGCATTATTATCGTGAATACACATTATCATCGTGAATATGCATTATTATCATCGTGAATATGCATTATTATCATCGTGAATATGCATTATCATATGCATTATCATCGTGAATATGCATTATCATCATGAATACGCATTATCATCGTGAATATGCATTATTATCGTGAATACGCATTATCATCGTGAATATGCATTATTATCATCGTGAATATGCATTATTATCATCGTGAATATGCATTATCATATGCATTATTATCATGAATATGCATTATCATCGTGAATATGCATTATCATCGTGAATACGCATTATCATCGTGAATATGCATTATTATCGTGAATACACATTATCATCATGAATATGCATTATTATCGTGAATACACATTATCATCGTGAATATGCATTATCATCGTGAATATGCATTATCATCGTGAATATGCATTATCATCGTGAATACGCATTATCATCGTGAATATGCATTATTATCATCATGAATACGCATTATCATCATGAATACGCATTATCATCGTGAATATGCATTATTATCGTGAATACACATTATCATCGTGAATATGCATTATTATCATCGTGAATATGCATTATTATCATCGTGAATATGCATTATCATATGCATTATCATCGTGAATATGCATTATCATCATGAATACGCATTATCATCGTGAATATGCATTATTATCGTGAATACACATTATCATCGTGAATATGCATTATTATCATCGTGAATATGCATTATTATCATCGTGAATATGCATTATCATATGCATTATCATCGTGAATATGCATTATCATCATGAATATGCATTATCATCGTGAATACGCATTATCATCGTGAATACGCATTATCATCGTGAATATGCATTATTATCATTATGAATATGCATTATCATCGTGAATATGCATTATTATCATGAATATGCATTATCATCATGAATATGCATTATCATCGTGAATATGCATTATTATCATGAATATGCATTATCATCATGAATATGCATTATCATCGTGAATATGCATTATTATCATCATGAATACACATTATCATCATGAATATGCATTATCATCATCATGAATATGCATTACTATCATCGTGAATATGCATTATTATCATGAATATGCATTATCATCATGAATATACATTATCATCGTGAATACACATTATCATCGTGAATATGCATTATCATCATGAATATGCATTATTATCATCATGAATATGCATTATTATCATCATGAATATGCATTATCATCGTGAATATGCATTATCATCGTGCATATGCATTATCATCATGAATATGCATTATCATCGTGAATACACATTATCATCGTGAATACGCATTATCATCGTGAATATGCATTATTATCATCATGAATATGCATTATTATCATCGTGAATATGCATTATCATCGTGAATATGCATTATCATCGTGCATATGCATTATCATCATGAATATGCATTATCATCGTGAATACACATTATCATCGTGAATACGCATTATCATCGTGAATATGCATTATTATCATCATGAATACACATTATCATCATGAATATGCATTATCATCATCATGAATATGCATTACTATCATCGTGAATATGCATTATTATCATGAATATGCATTATCATCATGAATACACATTATCATCGTGAATACACATTATCTTCGTGAATATGCATTATTATCATCATGAATACACATTATCATCATGAATATGCATTATTATCATCATGAATATGCATTATCATCATGAATATGCATTATTATCATCATGGATATGCATTATTATCATCATGAATATGCATCATTATCATCATGAATATGCATTATTATCATCAGGAATATGCATTATTATCATCATGAATATGCATTATTATCATCAGGAATATGCATTATCATTGTGCATATGCATTATTATCATCATGAATATGCATTATCATCATGAATATGCATTATCATTGTGAATATGCATTATTATCATCATGAATATGCATTATCATCATGAATATGCATTATTATCATCATGAATATGCATTATCATCATGAATATGCATTATTATCATCATGAATATGCATTATCATCATGAATATGCATTATCATCGTGAATATGCATTATCATCATGAATATGCCTTATCATTGTGAATATACATTATTATCATCATGAATATGCATTATCATCATGAATATGCATTATCATTGTGAATATGCATTATTTTCATCATGAATATGCATTATCATCATGAATATGCATTATTCTCATCGTGAATATGCATTATTATCATCGTGAATATGCATTATCATATGCATTATCATCGTGAATATGCATTATCATCATGAATATGCATTATCATCGTGAATACGCATTATCATCGTGAATACGCATTATCATCGTGAATATGCATTATTATCATTATGAATATGCATTATCATCGTGAATATGCATTATTATCATGAATATGCATTATCATCATGAATATGCATTATTATCATCATGAATATGCATTATTATCATGAATATGCATTATTATCATGAATATGCATTATCATCATGAATATGCATTATCATCGTGAATATGCATTATTATCATCATGAATACACATTATCATCATGAATATGCATTATCATCATCATGAATATGCATTACTATCATCGTGAATATGCATTATTATCATGAATATGCATTATCATCATGAATATACATTATCATCGTGAATACACATTATCATCGTGAATATGCATTATCATCATGAATATGCATTATTATCATCATGAATATGCATTATCATTATCATCATGAATATGCATTATTATCATCATGAATATGCATTATCATCGTGAATATGCATTATCATCGTGCATATGCATTATCATCATGAATATGCATTATCATCGTGAATACACATTATCATCGTGAATACGCATTATCATCGTGAATATGCATTATTATCATCATGAATATGCATTTTTATCATCGTGAATATGCATTATCATCGTGAATATGCATTATCATCGTGCATATGCATTATCATCATGAATATGCATTATCATCGTGAATACACATTATCATCGTGAATACGCATTATCATCGTGAATATGCATTATTATCATCATGAATACACATTATCATCATGAATATGCATTATCATCATCATGAATATGCATTACTATCATCGTGAATATGCATTATTATCATGAATATGCATTATCATCATGAATATACATTATCATCGTGAATACACATTATCTTCGTGAATATGCATTATTATCATCATGAATACACATTATCATCATGAATATGCATTATTATCATCATGAATATGCATTATCATCATGAATATGCATTATTATCATCATGAATATGCATTATTATCATCATGAATATGCATCATTATCATCATGAATATGCATTATTATCATCAGGAATATGCATTATTATCATCATGAATATGCATCATTATCATCATGAATATGCATTATTATCATCAGGAATATGCATTATCATTGTGCATATGCATTATTATCATCATGAATATGCATTATCATCATGAATATGCATTATCATTGTGAATATGCATTATTATCATCATGAATATGCATTATCATCATGAATATGCATTATTATCATCATGAATATGCATTATCATCATGAATATGCATTATTATCATCATGAATACGCATTATCATCATGAATACGCATTATCATCGTGAATATGCATTATTATCGTGAATACACATTATCATCGTGAATATGCATTATTATCATCGTGAATATGCATTATTATCATCGTGAATATGCATTATCATATGCATTATCATCGTGAATATGCATTATCATCATGAATACGCATTATCATCGTGAATATGCATTATTATCGTGAATACACATTATCATCGTGAATATGCATTATTATCATCGTGAATATGCATTATTATCATCGTGAATATGCATTATCATATGCATTATCATCGTGAATATGCATTATCATCATGAATATGCATTATCATCGTGAATACGCATTATCATCGTGAATACGCATTATCATCGTGAATATGCATTATTATCATTATGAATATGCATTATCATCGTGAATATGCATTATTATCATGAATATGCATTATCATCATGAATATGCATTATCATCGTGAATATGCATTATTATCATGAATATGCATTATCATCATGAATATGCATTATCATCGTGAATATGCATTATTATCATCATGAATACACATTATCATCATGAATATGCATTATCATCATCATGAATATGCATTACTATCATCGTGAATATGCATTATTATCATGAATATGCATTATCATCATGAATATACATTATCATCGTGAATACACATTATCATCGTGAATATGCATTATCATCATGAATATGCATTATTATCATCATGAATATGCATTATTATCATCATGAATATGCATTATCATCGTGAATATGCATTATCATCGTGCATATGCATTATCATCATGAATATGCATTATCATCGTGAATACACATTATCATCGTGAATACGCATTATCATCGTGAATATGCATTATTATCATCATGAATATGCATTATTATCATCGTGAATATGCATTATCATCGTGAATATGCATTATCATCGTGCATATGCATTATCATCATGAATATGCATTATCATCGTGAATACACATTATCATCGTGAATACGCATTATCATCGTGAATATGCATTATTATCATCATGAATACACATTATCATCATGAATATGCATTATCATCATCATGAATATGCATTACTATCATCGTGAATATGCATTATTATCATGAATATGCATTATCATCATGAATACACATTATCATCGTGAATACACATTATCTTCGTGAATATGCATTATTATCATCATGAATACACATTATCATCATGAATATGCATTATTATCATCATGAATATGCATTATCATCATGAATATGCATTATTATCATCATGGATATGCATTATTATCATCATGAATATGCATCATTATCATCATGAATATGCATTATTATCATCAGGAATATGCATTATTATCATCATGAATATGCATTATTATCATCAGGAATATGCATTATCATTGTGCATATGCATTATTATCATCATGAATATGCATTATCATCATGAATATGCATTATCATTGTGAATATGCATTATTATCATCATGAATATGCATTATCATCATGAATATGCATTATTATCATCATGAATATGCATTATCATCATGAATATGCATTATCATCGTGAATATGCATTATCATCATGAATATGCCTTATCATTGTGAATATACATTATTATCATCATGAATATGCATTATCATCATGAATATGCATTATCATTGTGAATATGCATTATTTTCATCATGAATATGCATTATCATCATGAATATGCATTATTCTCATCGTGAATATGCATTATTATCATCGTGAATATGCATTATCATATGCATTATCATCGTGAATATGCATTATCATCATGAATATGCATTATCATCGTGAATACGCATTATCATCGTGAATACGCATTATCATCGTGAATATGCATTATTATCATTATGAATATGCATTATCATCGTGAATATGCATTATTATCATGAATATGCATTATCATCATGAATATGCATTATTATCATCATGAATATGCATTATTATCATGAATATGCATTATTATCATGAATATGCATTATCATCATGAATATGCATTATCATCGTGAATATGCATTATTATCATCATGAATACACATTATCATCATGAATATGCATTATCATCATCATGAATATGCATTACTATCATCGTGAATATGCATTATTATCATGAATATGCATTATCATCATGAATATACATTATCATCGTGAATACACATTATCATCGTGAATATGCATTATCATCATGAATATGCATTATTATCATCATGAATATGCATTATCATCGTGAATATGCATTATCATCGTGCATATGCATTATCATCATGAATATGCATTATCATCGTGAATACACATTATCATCGTGAATACGCATTATCATCGTGAATATGCATTATTATCATCATGAATATGCATTTTTATCATCGTGAATATGCATTATCATCGTGAATATGCATTATCATCGTGCATATGCATTATCATCATGAATATGCATTATCATCGTGAATACACATTATCATCGTGAATACGCATTATCATCGTGAATATGCATTATTATCATCATGAATACACATTATCATCATGAATATGCATTATCATCATCATGAATATGCATTACTATCATCGTGAATATGCATTATTATCATGAATATGCATTATCATCATGAATATACATTATCATCGTGAATACACATTATCTTCGTGAATATGCATTATTATCATCATGAATACACATTATCATCATGAATATGCATTATTATCATCATGAATATGCATTATCATCATGAATATGCATTATTATCATCATGAATATGCATTATTATCATCATGAATATGCATCATTATCATCATGAATATGCATTATTATCATCAGGAATATGCATTATTATCATCATGAATATGCATCATTATCATCATGAATATGCATTATTATCATCAGGAATATGCATTATCATTGTGCATATGCATTATTATCATCATGAATATGCATTATCATCATGAATATGCATTATCATTGTGAATATGCATTATTATCATCATGAATATGCATTATCATCATGAATATGCATTATTATCATCATGAATATGCATTATCATCATGAATATGCATTATTATCATCATGAATATGCATTATCATCATGAATATGCATTATCATCGTGAATATGCATTATTATCATCATGAATATGCCTTATCATTGTGAATATGCATTATTATCATCATGAATATGCATTATCATCATGAATATGCATTATCATTGTGAATATGCATTATTATCATCATGAATATGCATTATCATCATGAATATGCATTATTATCATCATGCATATGCATCATTATCATCATGAATATGCATTATCATCATGAATATGCATTATTATCATTGTGAATATGCATTATTATCATCATGAATATGCATTGAGGAGCACAGGAGGGAGGGATAAGGCCAGGACAGTTCATGTGAAACTTTTGAGGGTACAAAGTTGGAGAGGAAATGTGACGTTTGCCGTCTTTCCTTTGCTTTTTTTTGTTTTTTTTGCACCACTGATTTGGGATTTTATTCACACACACACAATAACAACAACATAAAAAATATCTATCTATTTTTTAGAATAGATAAGACTTTTATTGACACACTGATTCTGAAATCACCCAAACTTTAGCCCAGTACATTTCCAGGAGAAGGTGCATTGCTAAAATAAAGAAGATAATATCATAAGCACCCATTAAGTAGCATTGTGGTCCATTTAAAGCTTAACAAAACAAGGGTGACTTAATATAAATATCTGTGGTTAAATGGATTAATTGCACAACTCCAAAGAAGAAATCGAGTCACTTAAACATGACAGTGAGATCCTGAGGTGAGTAAATAAATAGAAGTGGTAGAGAATATGAGAATATAAATAGAAGTAGAGAATATAAATAGAAGTGGTAGTTTGAGCAGAGCTCGGAGCTGGTTCCTGTTTCCCTGAAGTGTCACCTCTGCTTCTGCTGCAGGTGAAACAAGCGGCTCCGAACTGTCACGAGGCTCAAAATATTCACCATAAAGAACAAACTCACCCAGACGATGAGGCTTTCGACCAAACCAGTTTGGTTCTCGTCCATTTGCTGTGTTTTCAGAACGACGTCTTTACCTGACAGCAAAGCTCTTCCTGCTCTGTCCTCTGTCCTCACCTGAAACAGAGGTAATATTACTTACGCTAAAGGCGCAGCTCGCGCTCAAAGCCCGCGGCTTACGCCGTTAAACCTGCGTAAACTGTACGAGAATGACCCACGTCTCAGCGGCGCTGCGATCACTGGGGCTTTAATCTGACCAATGAGATTGGAGACATTTAAGATTGACAGCTCATGAACCAAGACTCAACCAATCAGAAGCTGCCTTTTTATTACTGTAACGGGAACTTATAAAGCTTTTCTTGAGGTTGAATAATTTCCCGTAGAGATGATCTAAGTGTGTTTTATATATATATATATATATATATATATATATATATATATATATATATATATATATATATATATATATATATATATATAGGCTATAGAGAAAAATAGACTCGTTGGACAATATTTGCTGTATATATCATGAATCAAAGTGAGCTAGTGTCACACACATTTCTCATACACATCACACATTATTGTTCAATCCTGCAAAACTGAACCACCTCTTATATGTTTTTGTTTGTTTTTTTGTTGAAAATGGCAATGTTTAATTTTAGAATCCTACATTAAAAATGGAGGACCTGAAGTTTTAATCATAAGCAAATACAGATCAGGGCTGAGATATGGGTAAAAACAGACTCAAATGCAGAGCTGATTACCCAAACATGAATCAATCAGAGTCAAACTTTGAGTTACGGAAGTTAATGACGAGGGAGCTGCACAAAGAGGTCAAAGCTCATAAAAGTTGCATTTACATCATATTTCCCCTTTAAAGAGTTCAGATTTGTTCAATAAATACATTCATGAATCATTGTACATTTCACTGGATGCTCTTTTGCTCATTCTCATTTCATTCTCAGAGCTAAGTAGTTGCACCAATCAGAATGAATCCGCAGCTGCATTTGACCCGCCACTGGACTTTGCTTCTCTGTTGACCGGGGCAGTGTGTCGGGCTGTTTATAGTGACTCAACACAGCTATTTTTAAATGCCCCAAAGTGACTTCACCTGAGCTGATCTGAACCTACAATGTCAAGATTTGTGAAGATATTCCTGACCTGACTTTCACAGTGAATGAAGGTAAAGACCATATTCCACCAGCACTTCTTACTTTGCACACAGCAAAATCTCCAACAACACCAACTTTGAACTTAAATGGTCTTATTAGTCTTTTATAACACTTTTGTAAACACCCTTCAGTCATAAAAGCAGTCATTGGCTCGTCCCATCAGGCGGTTGGTGATGTGTGTTGCCCCGGGACACAGAGTGCATGTGGAGATCGTACGAGCACCTCTCAGGCTACAATCAAATGTATGTGGAAAGGCTAAAAGTCCATCCATCCATCCATTTTCTACCGCTTGTTCCCTTTCGGGGTCGCGGGTGACTGGAGCCTATCCCAGTGACTTCGGGCCTTAGGCGGGGTACACCCTGGACAGTGGCCAACTTGTCGCAGGGCCAACACAGAGACATAGACATTACAGACAGTTCACGCTCACATTCATTCACTAGGGCCAATTTAGAGTCACCAATTTTACCTAACACATGCATGTCTTTGGACGGTGGGAGGAAGCCGGAGAACCCGGAGAGAACCCACGGTAACACGGGGAGAACATGCAGACTCCACCCAGAGAGATCATGTGATGTGATCTGGTCCGGGAATCGAACCCATGATCTCCTTCTTGGGAGGCAAGAGCGCTAACCGCCTTTGCCACCGTGCAGTAATCTTGACTATTTCCCACCTCTGCAGTGGTGAAGCAGACAGTTGGCAAACGTTCGGTAAATGATTGGTGAGGTCAAACCGAACCCAGTTGTAGCTGTGGGAAAGGCTTGGCACAGATTTGGCAGAAGACAATCTTTCACGTGTAAATGGTCATAAAGCACAGCAGAGCGCACTTCTGTATTCTTCCATGTGCTTCACACCTGTTGGGGAAAAAGTGGTGGCGTGAGCTTAAGAAAGATCTCTGTATTGACATCTGAACTGGCTGATAGTTGATGATTAACCTCTAGTTCCCATTTATTTTGTCGGGTGATGATGTTTGCCTCTGTTTAACTTCCTGCTAGGAGACACACAAGATCTGCTGCCTTCTCACCTCAGCCTTCTCCAATGCTCGTATGCACTTCACCGACCAGGTAAGTCATGATATAATGGCATATAATAATGTGAAATGTTGGACTGTTGAGGGCTGGATGAAGGGAAATCAACACATCGTGGTATTTGTTTCATAAAGCCCCAAATTACATCCCGAAAATGACTTACTTTGAGTTAATAATAATAAGAACCTCTTGCTTGTTGTGTTTAGAAATGTTACAAAACAACTTTACTATAATTGTGTGATTTTGACATTGTACCAGCTCAGAATGTGTTCACAAGCTTTTACGAATAACCTTAACTGTGCTTTGAAACACACTGCGACCCACTGATGTGCTGAAGAATTTGATCTCATCCACCAGCATCAGCAAAACAGCACATCTTACACTTCTTTTCTCAAGCGGACTGGCAGGAGTTGACATTAACCGGTACTTTTAATGTCACGTTGTAGCTGGTGCGGGTGCTTTGAAGAGGCAGTGCTTCTGTGGCAAAGAGTTTCCTTCAAATCCTCAATGTTTGCACCGACCAGTTCTGCATCAGCCCACATGAACTGCCATAAGGTGACAACACCCTTCCGGACTGTGCAGCACCCATTTTATGTCCTCACAATCGTTGACACATTGAAACATTAACACTTTTCTATTCCCATTTGCCCCTTTTAGGATTCAAACGCTTGCACGGCTGCAGCCCAAAGAGATTCCCTGTGTCCTGTGTGTCTCCAGGCTCCATCTCTCCCCGTGAACACAAACTGTGGACACTTATTCTGTGGTAAACAAACCTTTCATTTAGTCCAAACACTGTTGACTTTTCGCACATGAGACTTGGATCAATACATCGGCATTTTTATCTAATTGTGAGACTTAATATTAACCGCTTCACCTACAAAACATACTTTAAGGTCATATGGGAAGAATGTTATGAAGAAATTGCGTTTGTAATTGGTAATAATTTAATATGTTTTATTTTTTTTTTATTTTAGTTACAAGAATTTCTTTCCAGTTTTCAAAAAGTTTAGATCTGGTGTAAAAATATTGGACAAAGGAACAATACCAAGACACAGTTATTATTTTGTATCTAAAATAAGCTTTTTAAAAGGACATATTGAACAAATTGTTTCCACCATTGTCAGGCACTAACTGGGTGTCTTATCAGACTCGTCTATGCTCAGTAAGAAGATATTAACTGGGAGGGAAATTCTGTGGACTTTCATTGTCATTGTGAGTTGCAGAACATTTAAAGGTGTGGTCAAAGTATCATTTGTCACATGCTTGGTCCTTTCTGTGTCACCTTGACCCCAAGCTCCGATTATTAGTGATGATGAAATGTTGCATGAGGCACACTTGTAACACTTTTATTACTCTCCAAACTATTTCTATTGCTGCTTTTACAACATGGTGTTTTGTCTGGCTGCAGCTCCCTGTCTGATCGCGTACTGGAGACACGGCTCATGGTTAGATGCAATCAGCTGTCCTCTCTGCAGACAAAAGGTACTTAATAATATCAAGCAAATGTTTAACACGTGTTGTGTAGAACTGACAGTAATAACACAGGGACATGTTAGTGAGCAGGACATGTACCCTCTGTTGTACAGAATAACAACAGAGGGTTAGATTGTCTTTATAAAATAGTTGTGGATGTACTGTTCATTATTTTACATGTTAAGTATTATGATTTATGTTCACATTTTAGATAAAGACAAAAAGGTAGAAATATTTTTTTTAATTCACTGTGGCTAGAACATTTATTTTTATATTATATAAAACAGAATTCACCTCATGTTTCTGTATGTATTATTCATTCCCTTTATTATTAAAAATGCAGTGTATACATACTTATGATGCGTGGTGTTCACAGGTCAGTGCGCTGTGTCACTTGTTCAGTGAAAGCCGATTGGATCAACAGTCAAAAGAAGTTCTGGGAGAAATCACAAACTACAACAGAAGATACTCGGGAGCTCCAAGAACGGTTAGTGGGCAATTTGAAAATGAATTTATTTGAATAAGAACCTTAGAAGCACTGAAAATGTACACCTTATGTACAACTCATCCCACCTCCAAGATCAGAGAAGAACACCTGCGATAGGCATAACTGTTCCCGAAATGAATGAGGGAATTACTGCACGAGACATTATATGCTGTGTGCAAAAAGAAGATTCTGAGTAAATAATAAAGGGAGAAATGACATGAGTGACATGAAAAATAAAGCCCTCCGTTGTCACCTGATACTGACACACCCCCACACGCCCTTAAAAACTAAACATTCCTATTGGCATGGTACATGTGTTATAACAAATGCGTTGAGCTCACTTAAATGGCTCAAAAGGTGACGATTATGTAAGGCATAATACTCATAATGCAAGTGAAAATGATGAAGTTGACATTCTTTTCTGTCCTCTGCTTCAGATGTCAGACTACCTGTGCGACGCCCCTCTCCTGCTGCAGTTAATGGCCCGTGGTCTGGGCACTATGGGGGGTTTGCTCGGGTTGTTCTTCTTCCGAGTCGCACTGTGCTGTATTGGGAAGGTGGTGTCCATCTCTTCCCCTTCTCTTGAGACTGTCCCGTCGTCCTCTGCGGGGCCCCTACAGTCTGACCCCTTCCTGTGCGGGCTCCTGGGCGTTCTGGATGATTTGGTGGCAGTCTTCCTGTTACTGATCTGTGTCATTAATGTGAACCAGCAGATGGTGCCACAGAGAAGTCAAGCAGCAGCAGCAACTCGCACGGTCATTGGGAATTCACTATAGTTTATGATTGAGGATTGTAAATGTTTTGCTGCTATGAATATTAAAGTGGTACAAGTTAAGATAGCTCAAGTGTTTATAAGGCCTAGTCAAATGTTAACATGATCCATCATCCTGTATCATGTTAAAGTGTTTAGTCCACTACTGGGTAACAGTGAGGTTTGTAAATATACTTATTTAATTATATTTAATAAAGTTTTTATTGCCTTTGCATCCTTTCATGAACGATCGCAACCTTAAACATTTGTAGGAACTTAAGTTTTAGTGCTCTACAAGTGGTACATTGCGTTTGTGATTGTATTAGGCCAATTATGTCTACATATAATACAATGACGCAGGAGGTTATTTGTTAAGTAGTTTAATTATTATTCAGTAGCTAATCCATTTTTAGATTAGAGTTAAAATGATGGTAGAAAAGCTCAAGTACATGGAAATTTCAATATAAACATTTTTTTTTTTTTTTTTACGTAAACATACAATTAACATGACGTTGTGTTGCTGCACCAGGCCGCTGCGTTGTTGAACATTCGCAACCATGGGGACGGCTTGAGCGTGCTCCTGAAGTCCCTCGGGGCCCAGGGCCACTGCCACCCCAGGGTGCACCTCTCAGGGTGGGGCATCATGGCGAGGTGTTTGCCATCGGGGGAACACAGGCCAGCGATACCCAGGGGAGAGCCGTTAGGGTTCAGAGGGTATTCCTGTGTGGGACGTCCCGCGTCGTCAAGGTAACGGAGGGGGGCCAGGCCTGCAGGCACGATCCGCTCAAGTGCTTCAGGGCTGGAGAACTGCATCAGACCTGAAAAAAGTAATTGTAACAGAAACGGTAAATTATCAAAATTATTATAGTGCTTTCTCAGTAAGTATTCATGCCATTTCACAATGAATGTGAGACTATGTGAAACCAATATTATAAAAGCATCACAGACACATGAAGTGACAACTATGTGATCAAATGATTGTCATAGGGAGTAAACTGACTGTACCTTCTCCATGAGCAACCCACACACCCAGGGCTGACCCCTCCATGCCCTGGAGCCACACGGACTGGGATTTCTCGATCCCGACACTGACAAAACGCGACTCAAACCTGCCAGACTTATTATGGGTAAGTACCACGTCAGAGTCTGCAAATGAGACAAGGAGGAATCAGTCAGTGGGTTCCGTGCCAGTCTTAGTTTTATACAGGGTTTTAAGAATGAATTAAGCCTGCTGTAAATATCACCAGTGATATTTGTATTTATTACTGTGGTTTTATACACACATTATACGGTATAATCTCAGGTGCATTCCAGTGTCTTACCTGTGCCATTGTCTGTCTCACCCACCCAACCCAACAAAGCAAGAAGCTGGCAGCCATTACAGACGCCCAAACTGAGAGTGTCGCTTCTCTGCCGGAAACGGTCAAATTCAGCCTTCGCTTTTGGGTTGTATGCAACTGTGGCAGCCCAACCTGAAACAAATATGAAAACATTTCTTAAGAGTACAAAAAAAATGCTAAATGATTGCGATTGTTTTTGCTTCCTACCTTTAGCTGATCCCAGGACATCGGCATAGCTAAATCCTCCCACGAACACCACTGCTTTGAACGGGTCCAGGGTTAAAGAGCCAGAACAGAGGTCCTGCATCGTGACATCCCAAATCTGTAAAACATGAAAACACTTTTAAATAATAAAATATATCTAGATCTGTATAATAAATGAATCGACAAGTCACTAGAATTATTATGGCTTTTAAACTACTTTTACACATTAGTATGACTTAAAGTATTGCCCGTGTCTTGGAAATACCACAAGGTCAAAGTTGCTGTGAAATTTGGTCAATAGATGCTAAAACAATGGGGAGTTTTGTTCTTGGATTTACCTCAAATCCTGCCATAAACAGAGACACGGACATTTCTCTGTCTCCATTACTGCCCTCCTCTCGCACCACAGCCACACGAGGCAGTCCCTCACCTACAACGTGCCACAACAGCATTTACTAAGCTGCAAAAGGCACAATAACTCTGTAGTATGAAAAGGTGACAAAATATTTCAGTAATACAGTATCTTACAAAGTTGCACGATGGCAGGCACTTCGGCGGGATTAAAGCTCAGTTTAAAGTACGGCTGCGTCCTCCTGGAGAGCCCCTCCTCTTCTTGTTTAATACACAGCTCATTGGCCTGAAGACACTCGAGATGGAAACTGGTGTCCTCCCAAACTCCTCTGAGTTCAGGGAGGCGCTCTTCCAGCACCTCCCGTCCATCCACACACACGCGGACCTACGGGGAAAACAAGACCAGTCACAGTCACTGAATACACCTTCTTTTACAATCTATTTCATATTTAAAAAGATGTCCATACATTGAAATGAAACAAAGGTTTATGAGTAATGTAGAGATTAAGACAGAGATTATTCAACAGATTGTGAACATTTGTAATCGTATTCTTAAGACTTGTGGTTCATGTTTTAACCTTCATAAATACATTGTGAAATTAAAATAATACAATTGTCTTTATCTCACCTTTGAATTGGGTCCAAAGCCCAATGTTTTTCCAATCTGATGGCATTGCACACCTGCACTGGTATATCTCTGACAAACTGTTTCAACGTCATTCTGAGAAACCTCCAGGACCAGACCGAGCTCCTCACTGAACAACAGCTCCATCACTGAACCAGAACAAAGAACATATCTGACGTTTGGCCATGTTGTACATACCGAAACTACAAACATCTTACATGAATTTAAAATAAAAAGGATAGTGGATCACTCACCTCCAGCCCCACGTGAGGACAACTCCACGTCAACTCCTCGGTTCCCTGCAAAGGCCATCTCCAGAACACAGGAAATCAGGCCTCCATCACTGACATCATGCCCGGCGCTCAGCAAACGATCTGAAACACACATTTGTACCGGAGATAATGTACGTGGTTCATTTTCAGGTACACAGTATTCATTCATAAGTGTTATCTGTAAAATGTATGCTTCACCATCGCCCAGCAGGGGGCATAGTCACCCCAGTGAGAGCTTGGATCTTTGGTGACGTCATAAAACAAAACCCATAGAGAATCTACAGTATAAACGTCACATTATAAGTAGAGATATCTGACCAGTGATGAGTGTCTGTGTGGTGCTGAAGCAGGCTGAGAGGAGCTGCGGCTGGTCCAGATCAGGAGAACAGTCCCCGAGCTGAGCGTAGCACTGAGCCAAAGCTGAGCCTCCCAAACGATGGTGGTTTGGACTCAGAGGAACCCACAGCAACACGCCTAGAGACAGGACACCGGACATTTTTTTTTAATTCAGTTACTACAATTACTACAAGTGTGTTATAGTGCTCATTCAACTCATAAAATAAAACAGTTAAAAGCTGTGAGTACAGGTGAGTTACCTTTGCCATCGGGGTCCTCTAGGTCAGGCGTAACAGTAGCAGTGATATCAGGACAAACGGCGTAGGCTGAAATAACCAAAGCCCCTAAAACAGAATAGAAGTCTTTTAATTTATTGGCACAACTTTGATAAAAATGTTGCAAAGTTTCAGATGACATCACATAATGCTTGAGATGAGGGTCAGAAAATGAGAAATGTCAATAAATGAACATGAAAGAATTTGATATAGATCAGGATAACTGTCACTAGAATAAATCATAAGTTTTATTTCTTTTACTGCTCTGAGCCCTGTACACAAACTGTCCAAAGAGTTTTACCTGGGGCCTTCACCGTCTCCTCTCCCACTCTGGCAGCCATACTCAGAGAGTCCTTGCCCCCATCAATGGCCACGCCCAGCTGCTCCATCACCTCACACATGGCTCTGCAGGCGTCCCACAGACACGCCCCCTCACCGGGCAACTTAGCAGCCCACATCCAGTTCCCACTGCACTTCACATCCTACGAAAACAAGTAAATTCAGACAGGAGAAATGCTGATATAACCGTGTTCCCTTTCAATACAATATATTATTATTCCCGAGCAAGGTAGCGCATCCCACTTTTTGTAGGGTCTGGGACCAGTCCATAGAGTACACCCAATATCGGGACCTTCCAATTGCGATATCTCAAATACAGAAGACGGTTCTTGGATGTCCCAAAATCTATAACTTTTTACTGCATATTTGGAGCTCAGTGCTTTGCTTGTTGATTCTGCAGAAATTTGCGCCGTTTCTTTGTCTTGTTATTTTTTTCCAATCTGTTTTACTCATAAGAGAAAAATAGACCATGCATTTTTCAGACCATAATGTCTTTGTAAAGAATTGTAGCAGTGTAAGGCTTCGGCACACCATGCAATAAACTGGTTAAGATGTGAACATAGTAAGTGACATGAGAATGTGAAAAAAAACTACTGAACTGCATGTATTTTTAGTTATGGGAATATTATGCTTGACATCTGATGCTAATAAATTGCTATAATAGAACTTATTTCACCTTCAGATCAGTAACTTTGGCAAACACCAGGTTAGTGAGGGCCTCTCCCACAGCCATGCGGGCCCCAGCTGCAGAGTTGACCAGGCCTTTGATGGGCTGCTCTCCGATGGCCGTCGCCGCCCCCTCCAGGCCAAACGGAGACAGTGCGACCACAGCGACGTCAGCCAACGGCGTGTGCAGCGGACCCACACACTGCTGCTGCGCCACGAGCCCAGTGACAGACCGGTCCACCTGAAGAACAGCAAACAAACATAACATTATGAGGTTTATTACACACTGGATCATTTGAATAACATGAAAAACATATTAACAATGTCAATGAAATGCAATGAAGGTAAAGGAAAGGTTGAACCAGAATGATACGGCTTTGTAAAAGTGACAACATTGTACCTAAATGAGTCTAAAATATAAAACTATAATCATGGCAGATCAACAACATAGAGCTCTCAAAATAATACATTTTTTAAACTTTAAATATTCATTTTAAGCAGTTATCAGTACCAAAGGCTTAAAGGTTCTGACACTCACAAATACTTACCATTTTGTAAACCTTAATACATATTTATTGAAATATTTCTAATTGTCTAATGTTTAAGAGAGTCAAGTGACAGCAGCAAGAAGACCAAGACAAATTCACCTCGAGTATGCAGTTTGGTTTTCCTCCCAAAACGTTATACTGACCTTGTTGGTGAGATACCGCTTTGACGCCACGGCGGGCAAACGCAGCACTCTGTCCAGCGCCTCTCTCACTGAAAGCTCCTCTGGAAGAACCAGAGGCTTGTGTTTTGGGCTCACACGCTCCATCTTAAAGTCTTTCTGCGGCATCTTCCCCAAAACCCACTCGAGCTGCAGGTCAACGGGACGGCGGCCTCCATTGACCTCCTCTTCATCATCCACCAGTGTAATCTATGAGGGCATAATAGATTAGAAGTAGAGTGGATAAATCAATGCACTTTTAAGTTCACGTCGATAAGCTCTGAACATAAAAGTGCATTGATTTAACAAGACCTATGTGCACTTATTGATCAGGGCTGAAACGTGCCTTGCCATCTCCTGTGATGTTCCCCACAAAGTCGACGGGACACTTCTCCCGCACACAGACCCTCTCCAGGAAGTCTTTGTCTGAGGAACGCAGCAGTAAAGCGTTGCTCTCCTGGTACTCCGCCCCCCAAAGCTCCAACACGCTCAACGTCGGGTCTCCTTTCTACAAGAATTATGAGGAAAAGACAATTTAAATGATGACAGAGTTTAATTTGATTCATCTAATTTTTGCACATAATATGACATTTAGTCTAAAACACCACCATTTAGGGCCAGTGCACTGAGGCAGTTTGAATGAGGCCAAAACGTTAGCAGCATCACAGTTGCTGTTTAGGTCGCAGTCATTTTATTACTTTGTTTACGGATCCGCCGCACTTAGACTATTGATTTCTACAATATAAATAAAATTATTATCAATTTGTTTTAATGAAGTACCGCCGACAACGCAAAATAGCATTAAATGAAATATAAAAACCGGTATTAAGTCAAAAGATAAGAGCGCGTGAAGCAATTGTACACCAAAATCCTGCGGGAGTCATTTATTTTGGAAAGCATTGAGCGGGTCCGTCCCTGCGCGCGGCCAGGGAGAGCGCGCCCGTTTCCCTGTCTGCTGCGCGCCTTAATATCGCAAATACACATTTTAAACCCACATTTTCTCCAGCGCGTTTTGCCGTGACTAAGAGTGCACACTTAGAAGCGTCAGTTCTACCGATGCAAAACACGCTAAATCTACTGTTACTCCCTCCCCCCCGGTGCGTTTTTGGGAAACCCGGAAGAAAAAGTATTTTGAAATTGAAATTATATTTATATTTCACCCGCCTGTTCAATATATTTCATCAAAAAAGGTGTATGTAAAACACAAAATGTCACAGTGAAATGAATAATGTATAGATTATATATGCCACGGATGATTACCTTAAACTTACTACAGTAAATCACAGCTCCAGCCGGTTCACTCAGCTCTTTCAGCACATTACCTAAAAATGACAAGGATTAAATGTTGACGGATGAATGAGACAAACGTTTTCATAAAATACCACAGCTTTCCTAATACTAGAAATACATTTAATATGAAGCCCGGAAGGGGTTACTTTCATTGTGATGGAATTATCCGTGTTCTTCGTGTACAAGAAAATAATAACTCCCTTAACCACCGCTTCATTGCTCATGTCATGTTTATGGCGTTCGTGTCACCGTTTCCTCCGGCGCCCTGGTCGTGAATGCTGCAGATGGGGTTTCCCTCGCGCCTCTCCAAACACGCCCTGAGCGCTCGGTTCATCTTCTGCTCCATCTCGGCGTCGCCTCTTTGCACCGCTCCAAGGTCCCGGTCACTGGAGTTGTCGCCCTGCACCTGAACGCACGCAACATCCAATTCATCTGGTGCGCCTCCATTTAGAGGTCGGTGTAATAAAAAGGGCAATTTGCAAATTTAAGAGAAGAACTGAAGCGGACCAAATAAAATATCTACAAATTGATACATGCGTCATACCACAATGTACTTAAACATTCAGAAAAGCTCTATAGTGACATAATAAAATAACAAAATGTATAAATGAATAAATGTGTCATTACAGGATTGTTTTCTACACAAAATAATAATAATATACTAAAGGTTGTTCATACCAAAAAAAAAAAAAAAAAAAAAAAAAATCTTCTCTTTTTTATACAATTAAGATGTTTGTTGTATCAAGATGAATCACATGTAGGTTTTTATGGACATATCTTTTTCTGGGGTGAATATTTTCAACCCGTCAGTCAGATTTTCTAACAATACTGCACATTATTTCATATATACCAAACGTCACTGTGACTTCCTGTGTTTCTTGTGGTTTCGTACTTGCACAGATGAAGCAGCTCCACCTCCCACACCGATCCTGTAAACGGGGCCTCCGATCTTCACCACCGCCATCCCTGATTGGCAGAAACAGCGGGGGGGGCAGCGGTGAGTCATTGATCTAGAGCTTTGATTGTTGTGCATAAAAATAGAACATCTTTCCCAGTCAAGAGTTACCCGTCTCCGCTTCCTCCTTCTTTATATGGGCATCCTCAATGGACCCGATGCCACCGCTGAACATAATCGGTTTGATCCACTCTCTGCGCTCGCCGTTTGCCAGCCGCATCCCGAAGGAACGAGCGAAACCTACAGATAATATATTTAGTGTCAAGGAGTCTAAAACGAAACACATAACCACCAATAAAGATAGCAGTTACGGAATTGCAGAGTAAACTGCTTTATAGTCGTTAATAAATGTAATATTATAGCCACTATCCCCTTAAGATATCAAAAATTGTGGTATGTAAAAAAACAATTCAAAAACAAATCATATTGTCAAAAGTAACTACATTACAAACATGCATTGTACAGCAAAACATAAATGAATACAAAAGCTTAAAATTTCTTTTTTTTTTTTTTTAAACAAGAGAATTCACTATTCTTTCTACCAATATCGAAATAGAAATCTCAAAATCTACTTTGAATCTGTTCCATACCCGACAGGACAGGCTCTCCAAACTTGTTGCCATAATCTGAGGCCCCATCACTGGCTTCTATCGCCACCTGCAGCGGAGAGGCAAAGCTGGAAGGATAATCCCAACCCGCTCCTGTGCACTCCCAGGGCAGTGTGTAGCCTACACAACAAGATCGCATTCATAACGAGCAAGCAATAATACTGACAAATTATCCTGTATAAAAATAAGATTGTGCAAATGTGAAGTCAATTAGGTTAAAATGGCAAAAAGTGTTTTTACCACCGACTGACCTGGGATGTGCAGGTTTCCAAAGCAGTATCCAGCGGTCCCTGCGATGACATGACCCCCCTGCCCTGCACTCTGGACGTCCCTGATACGACCCCCTGTGCCTGTAGTGGCTCCACTGAAGGGAGCAACACCTACAAGTAGAAGAGGACATTTCTACAAGAAGAACTGTGTTGCTACATCAGTAAACGAGTCTCCTTGTTATTAAATGAAAAGTTCCACAGTATGACATTAAACCAGTCATGTAACAGGAGTTTTTATTGCTAAAAAACACAATGGAGTGTTATGGTGCGTGGGCTTGTCAAACTCAAGTTAAATTGTCTGCTTCTCTTCATGGAGAGATACATTTAATGCCATACAGTGAAACATTCCAGGCAAATCAATGACCCCCACCACAAAGCGCACCTTTAAAAAGACAAATCAGATTGCAGTATTTTCTCAATTTGATGTTAAATTTAGTTATAATAGGGGACATGAATTTGCCCTAACATTAAGAGACATTAGTTTTGCTGCTAAACCTGTTGGAAAGTTGTGCGTTTCTGCGGTGAAGATGACGTGTCGGAGGGAGTGTCGCGTCTCATACAGACTGGCCTGGGACGGATCTTTAGGGTACAAACAGTCCAGCTCCACCCCTTTGATACCACTGAAGACACACATGCACAGCAGAATCAGTACATACCATATACAACTGCAGCTCACCTCAAGTGAATGTGAGTAGATGTATACACATATGTAAAAGATAATGTATTACAAAAATATAAACAAAATGTATTACAAAACAGCTATTTTTGGAGACATTTTAAGTATTGATATTTTTGATACCTCCGTCAGTATCAATATTGAGTATCGGTCAGCCCAAAACTCATTTTTAGTGAATTTCTGGATTCCCTTGTGTTCGAGTGCGTTTTAAGATGTGTAAACTTATAATTACTTAAGAGCCCATTATTGGACGGTTTCTGGGGGTTTAAGAGCCCATTATTGGACGGTTTCTGGGGGTCGACGTACTTCTCAATTGATTCGATCAGGCCTAATTTTCATTTTGCACACTCTTCCTCACCTGCTGTTGTCACAAAACTTGATGATGTTGTTTGGGTTTGAGTGTCGCTGTGTGTCCATGATGAGACTGAAGAGAGTGTCCGTCTGCTCCTCTCCATCGATCAGCATTCGGCCGCGGAAGAACCAGTGCCGGCTGTGCTCGCTGCAGGAAATGAGGGGCAAAAAGTCAGAATAATGTTGTTTTTATTATAAATTGCCAAAACATTTTACCTTTTTTTTTTTTTCAACCAGGGGATTTTCTATTCATTTGATTTGTTCTTAGGCTGAGCAAAATAATGTCTGTTTGCCGTAACCCGACCGACCCGGTTTAAATCAGCCGACTCTAACACGAATATCAGCATTTCCTTAAAAAAAACGTCAAATTCTTTTATTTTTCAAATATTTTGCCGACTCACCGACCCGGTATTTCCTAGAGCTCAACATTGATTAATTTTAAAGCGCTAGTTAGCTTAACTTTCATCCCAGGCGTGAAATAACGCACTGCACAACGCAAGTAAATACTTACTTCCGATCCTCCATATGAGTCTGTATCGAAACAGACCATGAAGGACGCAACTAATATTGTTTCGGGCCAGTTGATTTCTGTCGTGGCCACCTTACATGTCGCTCTGTATCATGGTGTGGCTTGATTTAAATTTGCCTCGCGCATTGCATTCTGGGATTGAAACACGCCCAGCAGTGTCATCACAACAAACATGGCGGCGCCCGTGTCCCCCGCATGTTCCCCCCGCTTGCCTTCGCTACCAAAATAAAGGATAACGATGCACAAAAGGTCGATTGAAATATCTTAAAATCGGGTTGATCAAGACGTTTTCCGTCAAAATGTTGGGTCGGGTTTTCCAGGTTATAAGTTAAAACTCCCACCTGTTTGACTGAGCCAGGTCAAAGCACTCCACACTTGTCGGATTCCTTTGAACTCGCTGAAACATTGACGTGTAATAGTCCAGATCCCAAGAGTCGAAGGCAAGACCTGTTGTTGACAGAAACATAACCTGATCAATAATCGGAGGCTTTACTTTTGGACATCAAACCTAGACCGACCCAATCTACAACATCAGATTAGTGTAGCTCCTTGAGTTTGTGCAGCGACAGCAAAACACGTCTGTAATATCAACATTTCATATCAGAAATCACATCAAAAGTCCATATTTCTGTTCCTGCTGCTGATGCACAGATCTGCAGCAGGTGAAAGAATGCGTTCATATTCATGCAACAGTGTCCACAAATAACTACTACTAGGCCAGGGGTGGGCCCACATACGGCCCGTTTGTCTTTATAATCTGGCCCGCCAAACATGCCAAGATATTACAAAAAAAATGTCCTTAAGCATCTGTCTGCACTTGTATCCTTAATAAAGATGACGTGAAATGAATTAAATAATATATCCAATAGATATATTATTTAATTCATTTCACGTCAATACATATATATATATAATAATATATCTGACAGAAAAGTGATATTTTACTTGATATGACATTTTTTAATTTTTTTTCACACCAACGATCGCGGGCCGGCCCTCCTTGCTTGGATTCGAATATGGCCCTCGGAGGAAAATAATTGACCACCCCTGTTCTAGGCTGTATAAATCGTTTTATTTTCTTTACGTTATGTATGGCCCGTGACCCAGCCTGAACGTCTAAATTCGGCCCGCGGCCCAGAATGAGTTTGACATCTCTGATCTAAATGTAAATCTAAAATAGCATGTTACATTTCCATCAAAGTGAATCTGCGTGTCTGAGGTTTGGACTGCTTTAAGAACGTGTCGT
This sequence comes from Eucyclogobius newberryi, assembly GCF_026437365.1. Taxonomy (NCBI): domain Eukaryota; kingdom Metazoa; phylum Chordata; class Actinopteri; order Gobiiformes; family Gobiidae; genus Eucyclogobius; species Eucyclogobius newberryi. The sequence goes on from NW_027316532.1 coordinate 35,673,489, forward strand.
TGCACGTGCGAGTTGATGAGGAGCATCTTTTCTGTCTTGTGACTTCAATGTCACACATCAGCTGACACTCCCCCCTCCTCACAGAGAGCGGGACATTTGGAGTGGACCCAATAATGGAGACAGTGGGGCCTGACAAAATGAGTTTCAAATCTTACCTAAATCGTCATTTGCCTTTTCCAGCGCTGCCCGACCTGCTCCCAAAATGTCCACCTCAAAAACCGGCTGAGGTTTGGTCTCCACAGCAAAGGACGTGATTGGAGTTTGATAGATGCATTCGGTCATACTGTCGTACAAAGACTCGATCAGCTTCTTTACATCCTCTTCATTTGTTCCAGTATCAGAATTTAAGGGCTGGTGATCAGAGGGACAAAATTCAGATTTAGTCAAAAATAGAAACATTTTTATAGTATTGTTTTTGGTGTTTGAGCAGTGGTTGAAAGTAACAAAATTCAAAAGTAAAAGTACTGTACTTAAATAAAATGTTTAGGTATACGTCCTTTACTTTAGGACATTTTATAGTGGATATGTCGGTGTAATCCCTCATTCGTCCAGGCGTGTTCCATAGTAGAAAAAGCTTCAGTTGTAGTCATCTGGACTCAGTTTGAAAAATTAGACGTTTCGACTCTCATCCAAGAGTCATTGTCAATAAAAGAATTTAGATCGGGAACTCCGATATTAATACTGTTCTGTGGTAAGACCCGCCCATTGGGAGGAGCCTTCCTGAAGTAGAAAGAGTTGTTTGTTTCAACAGAAACTTCCCCCTTGTATCTACCGAGCTAGCCTATTCAGAATCTTAATGGGCTATTAGAATCCTCTTTGTCTTTGTGAGACCCTGGCTCAACCACCCTGAGTACCTGATTAGCATCTAAATGTCCTGGTCCTCTACCTTTCCAGGGGTTCAGTGTTCCATTATAGCTTCCTTGCCTCCTCTTTCAAACCATCTTTTCTCCCTGCTTAAAACCTTCACCTCACCGTCTTCAAACGAGTGATTAGAGGCTTCAAGATGGAGATGCACGGCACTCTGAGGTCCTGAACTTGTATTTCTTCTGTGTTGATAAAGCCTCTTGTGTAGAGGCTGTTTCGTCTCACCTATGTAACGTTCTTTACAGCTTTCTTCACTGCATTGGATCGAATAAACTACATTGCTCTGTTTTTGAGTCGGCAACTTGTCCTTAGGGTGAACCAGTTTTTGTCTTAAAGTGTTTCCTGGTTTAAAATAAACAGGGACTTCGTGTTGTCTAAAAATTCTCTGCAGTTTTTCCGACAGGCCAGACACATAAGGGATAGAAACACCCTTCCTTCTCTGTTCAGTTTCCCTTTTGTCCTGCTTCTTGGTTCTCTTCACTCTGTTGAGAGCCCAAGCGGGGTAACCACAGGCTGAGAGGGCATTTCGGACATGTTTTTCCTCTTTCTTCTTGCCCTCTGAGCTGGTGGGCACACCTTGAGCTCTGTGTTGTAAGGTTCTGATCACACCCAGCTTGTGCTGTAGTGGGTGGTTGGAGCCAAAGAGCAGATACTGGTCCGTGTGTGTAGGTTTCCTATATACTTCTACTTGGAGTTTCCCGTCCTCTCCTCTGATCGTGGAACAATCAAGAAAGGCCAAGCGATTCTCCTTAGCGTCTTCTCTTGTAAACCTGATATGTGGGTCCACAGCATTGATGTGATCAGAGAAGGTTTCCAGCTCTTGTTCCTTGATTGTTACAAACGTATCATCGACATAGCGAAGCCACAGTTTTGGGGCTATTGGGGCTATTCTCAGGCATAGCCCCCAAAACTGTGGCTTCGCAACAGTATTAATATCGGAGTTCTCGATCTAAATTCTTTTATTGACAATGACTCTTGGATGAGAGTCGAAACGTCTATTTTTTCCAAACTGAGTCCAGATGACTACAACTGAAGTTTTTTCTACTATTTTACAGTGGAAACATTTTACTTTTACTTATCTACATTTAAAAGCAGGAATCAGAACTCTTTACTCCTTCATTTTTAAACTGGAGTGAGAAGGTTTTTTTTGACGTTTATTGTTACATCCTGAGGTTTAAAATCTTGACTTTGACAAAACATGAATGTATGTCATTATAAAAGTGTAGAAACAACGAAAAACTGATAGAATACAAAAAAAATCAAGACAATTATTTGATCATCATCATCACCACATTTTGCACTTTAAAAATTATAAAAATCTGTGCAAAATATTTTTTTACTCTAAAAGTAACATTTTAAAAACACTTACTTCTGTACTTTCTCTTAAGTAGAGTTTTATATGTAGACTTTGCACCAGTATCTGTACTTTTACTTAATTAAATTGAGTACTTTTCCCCCACTGTGTTCGAGTCATTTCAAACCTTGATGAGGAACCTTCGGGACACTTCAATGCGCGCGACGTTTGTGAGACCGACGCTCTGACAGATGGACACAGTATTGGTGGACCAGGCAGTGGAGAAGTTCAGCCTACAAGTATAAATATATACATTTAAATAAGTAGTATAAATAATCTTTAAATCTACGATCTTAAACAAACATAATAAAATGTAACAGGTTTAAAGCAGCGTCTTACTTACCTTGGTCCGATCTCCACCAGTGTTGCTCCACTCTGCTCCGTCAGACTGGGTTTATCAGACGGAGGCCGAGACTGCTGTGGAGGACCAAACAACCACAACAGAATCTGCTGCTCATCATCTTTTAGATTCTCACATCCTGTAAAGGAAACAGGTGAAAGAAAATCTATTTTGTTACATTTACCACATGTTTCTGCTGAAATAAAGGCACATAGTATCACTAAATGTGGTGCATTACAATGACCTGGTGGGAAAAGGGTGACACAGCATTGACAATTTGTATTTATTTATTTCAATATTCTCACAATCAGAATGTGCTAAATCATGTCTGTAAATGCCTAGATTGAAGTTCAAGTATGGCACAAAACGAGAAAAAAATAACAAATTAAATATAAAAGAGAAGAAATGTCACATTTACACTCTTACTTGTGAGCTCAGATGTCAGAAGTCTCTTTTTAAGTTTTAATTGTAAATGATATGCAAAATTAGAATATTAAGTACATCTCCAAAACAACAATTGAGATTATAATTGTTTCAATATATCTCCCATCTTTACATAATAAATACAGGCTTTCTATGACGAAACAACAGGTTTCTAACTGACCTGTGAGCTCCACATTGTAGCATAGCTCAGTGGTTATTGACAGCTGAGGGAAGAGCTTGGCTGCCCTCTGTAAAGCCCGAGCTTGGACAGGCTCATTACTGTAGAAGTGCACCACAGACATCTCTGACGAAACAGACAGAACATGCTCGTTAAAAAAACAATGATGTGTCTGTACTTTAGGTGTTGCATGGGCAATGCTGTTCAAATAAATCCTCCAGTTTCCCTTTATCTTTTTTGTCAGTATCACGTTTTAACCTGATACTATCATGAAATGATGTGATGCTATCATGTTATTTCATTATGGTTTCACGTACAACGTGAGATTGAAGGAAAACAAAGAAATAAAGGTGCAAGTTATTACGAAAACCTTATACTATCACGTTATTTTCTAAGTGACCGACAATTTCTCAAAGTCGCCAACTCTTCTGGTCAGTCTAGAAGGCCAAACATCTAGTCACCCGACCACTCTTTGTTGTTTTCTGCAGGTGGGCCCCTCAGCTCTGTGCATAACGACACAACTTTGTCATTGCTCAGAGTCGAGCCATCACTGGCAGTTTGTCTCCTCCTGTGATAGAATCACGTTATTTCGTGATGGTATCAAGTTAAAACGTGATGGCCAAAATAATAATAAACACGTGAGACTAGCTGATTTTCTTTAAGGACCATTGTCCTTAAAGAACATAGTCAAGGGTGACTATAAAAGTGAAGAGGTTTTCCTAAATCTGACCTCTGATCTGGACACTCAAGAAATCAAGATGAAATCATTCCAACAATGGGTTGATAAGCAAAACATTTGAAAATTATTTTTTGAGGGGCTGGAAGGGATAACACAAACTGCATGTTCAGAAATGATTTAGATGCAGATCTGCTTTGGACAGAGCCATGACAGAACATGATGGTCCATAGACATTGTGCAGTCTCAGGACTAAACATGGAGAAACTGTCTTCTTCCTGAAGATGTGAGACAGAGACAGGCCTCTACTCAAAGTCTAGGCTGAAACAGATCTGTTTAGCTGTGTATGTATCTGCACTCTTCTCTTTAGTACAATTATAAAGAGTATGTATGTTTTTTGTTTGTACTATTGTTGCAGTGCATCTTTTTAAACACACTTATATGGTTCTATGGATTGTGCTCTACAAATGCCTGGCATTCAGGAACATTCTGCTAAGTGGTAACAAACCACCGTGTAACAAACATTAAAAACAAAACTGTGAATGAACTGTTCAGTCTAAAGTCTTAGTACACTGGCTTTTCACATAACTAACACTTTTTGTAAAGACTAAGACAGTGTAGCATTAGCACAAAGTGATGATAAGTTGAGCTAACTCACGTATAACTCACATGCAGCAGAAGCACTTCCTCCTGAGTTCTTTACGGCGGCTCAAACCACAGCTTTGTCCTGAATGAAGTGAGCGTGGTCAGACACGGGACAGGCCCACGGGGACAGGAGACAAGCGGGATGGACACGCGCCTCTGCACCTCTCACGTGTGTCCACACAGCTGGAGTGCGCATGCGCGGTCTCGCAAACGCGGTACTACCAAACCTCATTCAACTAAAGTTATGCTTAACATTGATGTGGCTGGATAAAGTTACTGCTAGAATCATGGTTAAGTAAAATAGAAGTATTTTAGATAATGAATACATTTTAACCGTTTGTTTGATTCATACTAATACTAGTTTAAGTTTGTGTCATTCCATTTCATCAGGAGCCAAAAACCCTTCAATAACACTCAATAACACTCAATAACACAACACTCAATAACACTCAATAACACTCAATAACACTCAATAACACTACAATTGCGTTCTTAGATATATTTAATAAATTAAAGCCAAGGTACAAAAACAATGTACATTTTATCTCGCCCTCCCGTTTACCCCTAACAAAAACTGTGACAACCACCACGTTCTACTCATCGATGCAGAGCAAAGGTAGAGCCACCGTTTATTCACAGTTTTATTTGATCTAACTGGCAGGACAGCTGATTCAAAGTCTACATATTCCAGGCATCTACAGTATGCCTTTGCCCCGGGACCCAGATAGACACCCCCCACAAAACACATATACATGCTACATGTTTGCAGGCACCTTGGATAAGACAGAAGGATTAGACTGAGAATAAGTTAGAGCACATAGTAGTACATTTCAATGCTGACTGAGAGCTAATAGATATCCACTGGTCTTTCTACTTTATACAACCATCACGTCACTTCACCCACAATATCTTACAAGAACAGTTAAGCAAAGATTTGTGTTACTCCAAATGCATTTCTCTATTAACTCCTAATCCTTCTCGGTCCGCTCCAAGGCAGTAACCCAAAACCTTTGGGTCCTTACTCATTTAAGCATAAGGGCAACAGTCGGTGTAGAATAGATAATAACAGATGAAATTTGATCAATGACTGGCCCTTTAATGATAAGATATGTGTACTCGAGTAGTGATAAAATACAATATGCCTGGTCAGATGCTGAGTAGTATAAATGAATATAGTAAAACAAAAGCTCTTTGCTAAAACAATAGGGGTAACCTATGAATTGGTAGGTCCATTATAAGTGCACAAGTGAAAAGGGTGTGCACATTACCATTCACACAGGCATCCATCCATCCATCCACACGGCTATAAACACACAAGTGTTCAGTAATAATAATTTACACATTTGATTCATTTTTGCAGGATTACAGTTACTAACCAGTCCAACTAATTTCTCACAAGTCCCTTTTTTGTTACTGTAATATTATCTTTGAGCTACAATGAAGTCCTCTAGTGTAAAAGTACCTCGAAAAATGATGCATTTGGGACCATTAGTCCAGTAGTCCCAAACAGTCTGGTTAACTCCACTCATACCATCAGGAGGCCAGTCGAACTAAAGTAACGGTCACCAGAAATGATTTGGCAAATGCAGGCAACAGGGGATAAACCCTGTTGGAAGAATAGCAATTTGTTCTGTTATTTATTTTTTCCTTCTCTGAACTTTTGGCATACTTCTTCCCATTAGCAGCAGAACTGACAACCTCCATACATTTATATGTGTATATATATATATGTAGAGTACACGAATATAATTCATTTGAAGTAGCTACGTATGATACCACTACCATTTCATATCAATGCTAATCACTAGGAAACAACCTCAGTACCACGGGAAGATCTAGAAAGGCATAACAAGAAGATAGGAGACATAAGGCAGCATGCTGGGACTGCTGCTCCCCCTAAAGACTTGGAAATAACAATCAGAAGAAACCGAAGCAGAGGGCTGCGTCCCAAAAGCCACAGTGGATAATAGGTCGTGGGGGTCAGATCTCGTCCTGCAGTGAGTGGAGTATTGTAATTACAATCATTTCATGGTGTCTTCTGAGGTGTGGTAACTGCTGTGGGATCCAGCTCTTTGCAGAGGGCAGAGGTCATGATTGGACACTTTAAAGTAATGTCAGTACTCGGCAGCATACTCTGTCCCATGAAGCCCTCTGCACAGTAGCGTAAACTCCTTCACCATCTCCTTCACCTTCCGTTTGTTTACTCGTTCTCTGTGGAGGCACGAGACAAAGATGAATAACATGATGAGATTACTAAGATTACATACTAGAGGGCACTAGTGACCTGAGTATCTGCTGACAGAAGCGGTCTTTCTGCTCAGTTGTGACCCGTGAAGAGGGAAAACCAGGCGGCTGCAGCGTCTCCTTTAGCCAAACACTCAGCAGTGCAAAGCAGTGCTTGTTCAGGGCAAATAGCACTTCTGCAAACTGATCCATCAAGCTGCGAGATGCTCCACCTCCAATGCCCTGAAGATAAAAAACAGTAACGTTTAGTAACAATTAGAATGAGACTCCTGCTTTTTTTCCCAGAGGCAACCCACCTCCAACACCGCCTGGAGCAGAAGTTTTCCCTCTTGCTCGACTAGTCTGGCCACTGGGGGCACATCATAGCAGTGGGGTAACAGTTCCGTCTACAGAAAAAATCAAAAGAACATGTAGATATGCCCACAAATGATCACTCATGTCTGAAACATTGTGTAATAAGCTCACAAAGAAGAAGCAAGTTGACTTGACAGTCGGAGCCTCCGGAAACTTTAGCGACAGGATGCCTACGGGAGGGACACAAACATCAAGGTTAGAGTGGTGCCAGTTTATATTCCTGAAGAACATTTTGTATCACAGAAGATGATCATCATTTATATTACTGGATAATAACACTCACCACAATGGAACACTGCCTTCACATCCAGACTTTCAGACAAGAATAAATCGGGTTTTCGCTTGAGAGCCTAAAAGGGACACGAGACACTTAACAGTAGGTCAAAGCCAAGTTTTACTACATCACAAAATTAAACCTCAGCTAGTACATTCAAGTATCCCCCTTCAGCCTGGTAGAAAGATCTGACTGAAACAAAGGACCGAGGACAAATCTGTCCACCAGGCTACAACTGCAACTATCCAAACAATTATCCAATGAAAAAAGTATAACAAACAAATTGCAAAAAGTTAAACTATAAAATCATTAGAAAGTCAAACTAAAGGTAATGATGACTTTGGCATTGTTGCTTTAATTCAATTATACTTGTAGAATTACTTTTTCTTGTGTTTGGTTGACTGGACTGAATGCAACAGAAGTGAGTAATTAACATGTGCAGATAAATACAACTGATCTTGTAATAATGAACTCATTCAGATGGAGGAGAGGGAGAGAGATGAAGAGCAGATCTATCCAAAGATCGAAAACAAAGAGTAGAATGAGGACAGAAGACAAAAATATAAACAGGAGAGCCATACGCCAATTTGACTCAACGGATTAATATTAACTTAATATTAATTCATTTGGGCTCCAATTGGCTCTGGACTGGAATGATCTAAACAGGGTACGGCTGGGAGACTTTCTGATATGGTAAACTATACTTGAATAATGCCTCGTTTGGGAGATTTGTCCTCTGCATTTGACCCACTCTTAAATAACCCTGGGGCCCCCAGTCAGGAGCAGTGGGCCCTAACCCATATATAAATCTAGGCCTGGTCGGGACCATCTTAGCTGGAGGATTGTAGCTATTGTGCAAGCAGACTCTGCACAGAACAGCATGGTCAGCCCGGGAGTTGAACTCACACCTTATTGCGGTGAAGCCACCATCTCAAACTACTTCCACGATATTCGCTTGCGCTGTAATATTTACTACTCATGGAATCAGTGAGTGTCAATGAGAAAATTCGACCTCTCAGGTCTTGTGTTCAACATTCTGCTCCATTTGCACAAGAGCAAAGTCTGTACATCAAACATCAAGATTGGTTCAGGCGCCTCTGAAGATGCAACCCTGGAAACTACTTTGCTCTAACCCACACTATCGAGATGAAATGCCTATAATAACAGAGGTTAACGTAACATTTTCCCACACGCATTATAGTCTGGAAGCGGGTCCTGCATCCCACTAGGATGCTTTCAGCATTTGCACTACAAATAAGAGATTTGACATTTGACAGTTGTCTGATCCCAGACCCTCCTGCATTCCAACAGGAAGTAGGAGGGACTGGATTTTGAGAACTCAAGAAATAGTTTAGAAGCTATGCAAACTGGAATATTGGGAATATTGGTAATAGTGATAATTTTTGCATTAAAGTATGCAAATAAAATTGGATTCAAGTAAAACACAGTATTATCTTCCAGTTAAAAATGGTAAAATAAGGTAAAACAACATAAGTACTGTGCCCTCATGGTTTATTCACTTTTTGTGCGATACCTCAAAAAAGACATTTACTTGTCTGTTTATGGTCATCAACATATAATAAACAAACATAAAATTATATGGATATATTTTTTAATTTCACTCCCTTCTATCCTATAAAATGATTTATTGTGTGTATAACCTGCAGCGAACTATTTGTTTTGTGTTAAAGTGACTCTTTGACTCCACAGCACTTAAAGATGTCCCTTGTATGTCATTCCATTGTCTCGCATTTATGATGGGCCCCTTAGGGCCCAGAGGACAGGGAGAGGGGTAGACAGAGAAACAGGAAGAAATCAAGAAAAGAGAGAGAGAAACCCAAAGTGAATGAAATAAGAAACCAAAAACACACCTGAGCTTGGAGTTGCATAAATGAATCAACAATATCAGGATGATCCCTGGGTCCTAAAATATAATAAAGATGAAACTTAAGAAATCATAAAAGACTAAGAATAATATACAAACAGCAACTGAATAGATTCAACAGTCATGTGGAAATAAAAAAACTAAAAATATCTCATAGAAATAATCACACGCGTATAAGGAACAAAGGGGAGAAGGGGCATATGAAGCTTTGGCAGAGTCTTTGAAGAACAGACCAACCAAAAACAAAAACAGGCAGAGGACAGAGACATGGGACTGTCTGGAAGAAATCAAAGAAATAACGAGAGAAACAGAACCAACCTAAAGAAACAAAAGTGGGTTTGGAGTGGGAACCCAGGAGGCACCTCTGCTACTGTTTGAGTTTAAAAAAGGGCACCAGACCTGGACGAGCCCTTGAACCTGTTCCCCAGCCGCACCGCTCATTACATAGTACAGTGCTTCTGGGGTCAGATTACAAACAAGGGTCCATTCAGAAAGATCCCCTTTTATTCAAAGAGAAATATTTCATAACAAACACACAGAGTTAACAGTGATAGGGTGTCGGTCCTCCCTTTTGCTGGACACAAACTACAGAAGCTCTAAAATAGTGTTTGAAACATTGTCTGACAAAGATCAAATGTGTCTGTAGTGAGCATCCAGCTGTAGTTGTTCCCAGACTCCAAACTGTTTTCTTGACTTAAACCCTGCCGCTCTTAACCACACTGAACCCCAGGTACATGTCTTATTGAGCAGGCTGCACAGGCTGCACGCCTCTGTGACAGCCGGCTGAATAAGTGTGTGCTTTGGTATCTCCCCACATTGTCCAGGGCACCTGCTCAGAGAAAGGAGTTTAGAGGAAGTGAGGCAGCCATTACCAGTGAACGCAGGAGGACAGGCACAAAACAGAAAGGGAAAAACGGAGGAACCCGAGGCCCAGGGGACACCATGCATTAGAAAAAGCTTCAACAAAGCAAGTTTCTAATCATGTGAAGTGTGCATTAGGCATTCAAATGTTCTTTCTAATACACAATCATAGGTGTAACGCTTACAGTGGGTATTACAATATTGATCTCAAATGCATTGATCTGAAAGTCAATAGTTTGTGCAAAAGAAATAGAGCCCTGTGCTGATCCCGTCTCAGAGAGACCCTTTGTGGCCGCAGTTACATTAATGAGTAATGAGAAAACGTCTAAAGGTCACTGGTCACGAGTCCAGTGACCTCATTCTCATGGACGCCAGGCACAAAGCAAATCAGTCTAGGAATATGAAGAACATTTGCAGTGATTTATAAATGTGTTGAGGTGTGTGATCACATTTTCCTTTTTTTCCCTGTAAATATTTGCGATGCATGCAGATGGTTTGTAAAATAGGAAGCACATTCAGAGTTCCGGCCGGTCCATGCTGTACCCCCTACCTTGCTGGAAGATGGACAATGTTACTGAGGTAACATGCTCAAACAGAGCCTTGATGGGTGGGAAGTCGTTTGTCTCACTGGCAAAGATATGTACCATCTGAAAAAAGCAATACACATTTTACCTACATATCAACATCCATAAAACATATTGTGAAGGTAAAATAAATGACATGGGGTGCAATAACCATTAAAGCAGACAGGAGAACAAAAAAGGAATGGCACCTGTCGAGTGAGGTCTAGGGCTGAGGCTTGAGGGACGGTGCTGTACATCTGTCCGAGCATCTCACTGAGCTGAGAAACCATCGGTGCAAAGTCATGAAGAAGAGTCTTTACTGACTTCTCAAAGATCGCACACACCGCCTTCAACACAAGATCAGATTTAGCAACGGATTTTCCAGTAATAGTAGTTTCCATTTGACTGAAGGCAAAGTAGATGGCTCTGACAAAACCTTACCTCTACTACTTGTGAGTCATTGAGCCACTTGCTGAGTACCTTTTGTATAAGAGCAAAAACCTGTTGCAAAACTACTACCACCTGAAAGCAAAAAATACAGAAAAACACAACACATTTCAAGTCCAGTCTTTGTACTTCAACAATGAGATTGGAATTCAAGTCAGTTGTGATTCTCATACACAAACACATATCTTGTTTGTGCAAGGACTGACCGGGTTGGGACCAGGTGGTTGTGGAGTGGACTTGACAGGAGGCGCAGAGCCATCCACTGAGTCATCGTCCTGTTTGCTGATGTCCAGCGTCGTAAACAGGTTGGACAGCAAACCCAGAATGTGGATAATGGCTAGTTTATTGGATGGATTTGGCTGAAAAACAAAATAATTATATATTTAATCTTTTCTGGAATATAAACAGCAGCAAATGATTAGAAGCAAACAAACTAGTTGTAAACAAACAATATATAACTGGTCTGTAAAGGACAAGAATGGTCTTTGTGTCTTCAAGGGCGACACTAAAGGTATGAGGTCATCCACTTTTGAACGTTCAACCCCATTACATTTTTAACCTAAAGGTCTAACCACTAGGTGCCACTATACATCATTTTCTAGACACAGGCAGTCAATTTCATAGTCTGATGTAATGGCAATAGATCAAAAAGCCAGACTGAAAACAAATGAGAACGGGAGGAAGTGAGAAGAGATGGATGTGCTACAATAGTGCGAGTGTGTGTGCATATTGTGAGAATGAACTGACAAAGATAAAAAGGCTTCAGGGATGGAATCAGCAAATATTAAATCAAGTATTTTTAGATGATGTCCTTGCTTTATTTATATCTGCAAGCTCGATGGCCTACAAATCAGCTGACATTTGAGAAGGGAAAATTGATGCTCTCAGACTACAGTCCAGGCATCAGTTACACAACAAGTCATTTGTGATATGGATTTAAATTGTACAATTCTCTTGAATTTCTAAAGATTCCTTCAGTCGAGCTCTCTAATATCACTTGAACAACTTATAACTGTCTAATGAAATGAAATGAAATATGTTACATGCTCAGTAGTAGTATTTCCCTTTGATTCTGTTTAACCTGCCAAATCTGTACAATTATTTAGGTAATACAAAGACCTTTGCAAACAACTAAATGTATTATGTAGAGTCTTGTAATTACAGCCTTCTCTCAAATGTAAATATCAATGTGTGTTTCATATGATCTTGATTTAAAAAAAAGGAATAGCTCATTTAAAGGCTCGACAGAAAAAAACAAATCACTATCAAATCTTTTCCCCAAATGGTCCCAGTCTTTCTGCCCCTCTGTATGAATCATTTGCCCAAAACACCAGGTCAAAACCATCTGGTCCCGCAGAGAAATGTTCTACCGCAGTGACACCACGCCGACACGAGCGCTGCTCTGATTGGTCCGACACCAACTGTGCGCGGCTTTGTTGTTTATGTGTCATTTGTGCGCTCGTACCGTTTCATCCGCAAGTTTCTCGAGCTGCTGAATGTAAGGGGTGATGAGGGAGTGAAGGTTCCTCAAGATGTCCCCCACCGGGAGAGCAGAGAGCAGGAAGCCTAGTGCCTGCATCAGCCACATACACTGACTTGTCTGAAAGTGAGGAATGACATGTAATACTCCAAACGGCACAGTACGTTTTGGTTTTTTTACCTTAAACCTCCCCCCCCCAAAAAAAAATAACCCAGAATATTCACTTACCTTGTGGATTTGTTTTATAAGCACCTCCTTGAAAAAAGATAGAACAAGAAAATTATTATTGTCTTTCAAACCTTCAAAACACATACCTCTTTTTTATAGTGTGAAAATTATCTACAAAAGATGATTGCCCATTGTCACTTTCCACACATCATTTTGTGTAGTTTTGCCAAAACGAAGACATTTCACAAATGCAAGATCCATAATTTGTCTTGTATGTCAACTCTTGAGCCGTACCTGAGAAACAGCTACTATATTTGTTGCGTAGGGTGGCAGGTCGTATTTACACTCTCTACAGATTTTCTTTAAAGTAGAGACTGAAGATACAGAGAGGTCGGGGTTTCCTAAGGCCTGGAGCACCAAAGGCAGTACACTGCTGAGCATCACTGGGTGGTCCGCCAACCACTCAGCCAGAGCACCTAGGAAAGGTTTAGACACTCAGTAAGATGACCTGCTCTGTAGACTGTAATATGGTTGATCTATGCTGCCTTTTCTTACCGATAGTGAACATGACTGTGTCAGCGAGTTGCACATTGTTGATACTTATTCTGGGGATGAGTCCTATTAACCCGGGAATAACATCGGAGTAATTCACATCTATTGTCTCGGCTATGGACTGGAAGCCATAGAGCAAAGCCTCTGTGTGCTAAAGGAAACATCAAAGTCAAGTAAAACTGAATATTAATCAAAGTAATTGTACTAAAGTACTTTGTGTATACTCTGTCTAACCCACCTGCCATGATGTGGGTTGTTCAGTGTTGGTCAGCAGCCTTCCTAGTTTGTCATAGAGGTTACTTAGCAGCTCAGCTCCCAGCATTTCATAAACATACATGAGAGTGTCAGAGATGTCCACCCTGAAAGACATTCACACACCCTCTTGAAACAGTATCTAGCAATTTCACTGCCAAGCAGTTTGTGCTTTCTCAGCAGAGTCTGGGAGTCAATTAGAGAAAAACACACTCATTTACTGAACAATCTTCCTGTCAGGAAGCTATTTTTGAAACACTAAGGGGAAGAACATGTAGTGTACAAAATACTGATATTGGGTCAGAATAATTTTGTACCGGTAAATTCTGAACTGTTCCTTATCGTCAGAGGACCACGAGGCATACTCCTCATCTGAAGGAAACTGTGCTTTATGAAGCAGCACATCCACCAGCTGAAAATAGACTGGCCTGTAGACCTGCAGATACACCGTCTGCTTGTCCGACTCAAAAGACATGATTTCATCCTGCCAAAGGAAGACAGAAATAACATTTTGAGTGCCAGACGACTAGACCTTTTTAACAAACACACAAATACCCTAAATACTTACTTGTAACGTGTACCAAAAAGTTAGTGTTAGAGAACTGGTAGTTTCGTTAACTGGATAATGGCCTGGAATGCCAGTACAAAACATGATCATGTTTACTAAAGCCAGGAAGCTCTGCCAGTGGTCCACCTGCTCTAGAAGAGCTCTTCATATCCAAAAGATGAAAGAATCAAGAGATAAATAAGTCATAATTAGATATTACATAAATACATAGGTTTGAATGACAAGGCACAAACCTGGAGTGGTTCTCCCCAAGTGTGACAGCGATCCTGCAGATGCCATGACACGTCTCCATGTCTCCAGTCTGAACCGCCTCTTGGAGCTGATCCTGGAGGGCGAGTACTTGGGGAACCATTTTCAGTAAAGTGTTTGTGTATCTGTATTGGGAAAAACACAGGGAATTAATGGTAAACAATGTTCCACTACAGACTTCCATTACTTATGAAACAGGTCTAATTTAACATTTTTATAATTAGCTAAAAATCAATTGCCGACCCCTGTCAGAGGATTTTCAGAGATATATTGTCTGATTTTACTCTGACCTCAAAACAAACATGAGTCAATACGGATATTGGTTCATTTGAACTGCGCCACACTTTGCAGCTGTCAGTTATCATTCTGTCTTCTTACTGCTGTCTCAGCCATCTTTAATTAACCTCACTTCAGCTCAGACACATGTGCTGACATTTACATTTCAGAGAGAACAACTGAGAATCCTCGCTACCCAGGAAAGGGTCAGGTCTGTTCAAGTTAAAATATCACAGAAATCCTGCGGTCACCCGTGATGACAAGAGTGAAAGGGTGACATTTTAGAGGGAGCTGTGTGCCTGAATGTCGCAGCGGATGTGGTGTTCAGCTGTGAGCATGAGCCACACAACATGTGTCAGCCTCAGGGGCTGGAGCAAGCTCTGCTTTGTCTTTGAGAGGCACATCAGGAGCAGTATGAATATTCATCAATGACACAACAAGGTTGTGTGACTTTATCATGAATTCATCTATTAAAGAGGCTCATAAAACCACAGTATAACAGCCCGCAGCATTAAAGACAATACAAACGATTAAAATCAAAACAAAGAGGAAATTATGACTCATATAAGTCTCAGATCTGTCAGAGAAATTCATTTCCTATGACAGCCTGAGGTACTGTTTTTTTTTCCCCCAGGTACTTTTAAAAATCGGCTCATATATCTGTGGTTGTACTTTCCACAGCTTAAAATTCCAAAACAGCAGCCCACATTATCTGAGCGTTCTCCGCAGAGAGCTCCGCCCACTAAGTGATGTGACTCTAACAAAAAGGTTGGGGACTTTGTATTCAAAGACATTGTATTGTTTCAGCTGTTCAAACTGCTCTGTGAAGAGGCTCGACTAAATGCACTTAACTTACTGTGGGTGTGTAGCTGCTGTGCACTCAGAAAATCATTTATTTTTAACAAGGCACTTTAGAACTGCAGGTTGTGTAATCTAATCTTTAAAGACGGGGGCTTCCTGAGAGTATGATTAGATTAAATATACAAAATGAATGTGTATGTATTTTCTTATTCATCTTAAACATGGCATTAGGGACTTTGACCTAAGACACTGCTGCATTTCCCTCTGATCCAACTAACAATAATTTTTTTACAGCGTATTATACTTTGTCTCCCTCCTCCTCCTTAATAATCAACCCCCCTCCCTGTCACACTTCCCGTCTCCCACCCCTGAGCCCCTCTGCAATTACTGCAATGCACTCAGAGGATGGGGAAATAGGTTGCCAGGCAACAGGATGCAGCTGGACCAATGGCATCCCCCAAATGAGTTCATGGTAATGACTTTAAACAGAAAGCAAACATGGGAAAAGCATGTACCATAAGAAATAAGATTAGGTTATATATTATGTAAAATAAATAGTACTATTCAAAACCATACTTGCCCTTATTTATGAACCACTGCACAAGAGTCATTAAGCTTTACCTAGGTAAACAATACAATGTTTTCCTGCCATCTCCACAGTAAAGCAGTGACAGCGCTGCAGTCCGCAGGAATGCAGCATCACAATATTGTATTTTCTTATTTGCCCACAGCTGAATCTGTCACTTCTCTTTCAGCACCTTTTCATTTGGCACATCCCATCATCTGGGTCGTCTTTCCCTCCAGGAAAGGACTAATGGGTGTCTACTGTGTCTGAATCAACCAGGGCGCAATGACATCTCCCTACATCTGTAACCATAGCAACAGTAGCGGACCGGGAAATGCTGTCAGCGCTTTTGATGAACCCTCCTCCTGGCTCCTCCATGCACACCCAGTGCCCCCCCCGTCCAATATCTCAACTGCCACTTTTAAACATCACCATGACTGTGTAAATATGTTTCTGGGACAGCCTTTCATATTTAAAATGTTTACAGAAATTCTATATTCTTTTGGTCATCATTATTTTTATCAACTGAAAATCACTTTATTCTTATCTTGAGTTTTCTTGCATTTTTTGCACTTGAATTATGAGCTCCCATGACAAGTAAATATCTCTCTAATATCTACCATATGAAGAACAATTAATGTCCATCTTATATTACCACACACAGAGACACACAAGCGCACCTTTGGGAATCGGGCTGCGAGATGGCATTGACTATTGCCTCTACAGCCGTGTCGAAGAGCTCCGGGTCAGACAGGGCGCTGAAGCAATCGTGCACCAGGCTCTCACTCTCATTTATAGGCACATCCAGCAGCACCCACGACGACAGGCAGCGCAGCACCCGAGCCTTCACTGCCCCGGGACTATCTGTCCTCCGCAGCAGCTGCTGAAGCAGAGGACACACTGACCCCCACTCTTTCCCCAAGGCACTTCGAACCTGAAGCCAGAAAGAAACTCTTTTTGACAGGGCAGACAAATACAAAATGTTTATATTGTTTATATTGCTGACCTAATGGGTTGTCAAAAACAATTGATACCCAGACAAATTCAATACTAAAACTAGTAGAGTACAAATACAACTAGATAGGTAATGATACTATGAAATGTAAAGTCTCTATTTCAGAAGTATGTCCATATGGTAAAAAAATACATATTATTTTGTCATGCGTCTTGCATAACTGTCAAACTATTTAAAATGAATAACAAAAATGGGTTTTGCTGCAATGGGTTTGCAGGTTTCGAGCAATTTCCTTAGAATATCAATAGTTGTAATTATTGTATCATGACAATAATCTCTGCACCTGTGGCCGTCCTCACCTGTCCCTTGCGGTACTGAGGCAGTCGGCTCGTCTGAAACTCTTCGGGGAGCACCGTGAGCAGCTCAAGCAGAGCGAGGCAGCGCGCTCGCCCGTCCACCCCACCGCCCTCCTCCTGAAACACTCGCACCATCTCCGACACAGCACTGGGCCAGGCCTCAGGCATCGTGTTCAGGGCCAGAGAGGCCAGCGCCACACACAGCCGGGTCAGCACTATCTTGGAGCCGCTGGAGAAGCAGGCGATTTGTGAAAACAGCTGGGTTTTCAGAGATTCGTACTGGTCTGTGGGAATGTCTGACCAGTAGCGAGAGATCTTGGTGTGGAGCGCACTGGCCCCAAAGTACTGGATCTCCGGCACCTGTGGCAAGAGGGAAAAACAAGTGCATAACTAAAACATTAGCTTTAACAGTTGTAGAAACTGTAACAGTTGTAGAAAAAGATTCAGTTCTAATAATCTGGACACTGTTTTAGAAAAACAAAAGTGAAAACAACTGCTTTTTTTCCTACAATGGAACACTCCTGGACAAATGAGGGCTTACACTGATGAGCTTTAACAGTTCAATGTTTAAAATGTAGTGTATGTAGTAGAGCTGGGTTGAAAAAAATCAATTTCCGATTTTTAATCGATTCGCATATTAATGACCGATTTTCGATTCGTACGTCCAAAGATCGATTTTTTTTTTATTTAAAAAAATTTTTAAAAAAAATTCAATTTTTAAAAAAAAATTAAAAAAATATATAGATATTTTTTAAAAAATGCTCAACGTTTACATTTTATACTTCCAGTTTCAGTACTGGCAGTGTGTGAGCAGTTTTAAAATAAAAATGCTTTTGGTAGCAACCGCTTTTGGGTGAATTCTTAATTATTTTCAAGCATAATAATAATGCACTGGTTAGTGTCCCAGTAAGAATCCACTGTTGCAGATGTAGTCACCTCAATGATGTCCTCCATTTATTGTCCTGAATTATCTTTCTTGAAGGTAGATTGACCCTTAACCTTTTCATCAGTCTTCCAGCCATCAGTAACTACCAATACTTGTAAGATTTGCTGTTTAATATTGATATAATACTAGTTTTAATATGTTGCTTCTCTACACAGTCATGAAGTGAAGGAAACGGTTCAAATACATTTTTCATTTTTAATAACATTAACCCCCGGATCGAATCGAAATCGGATCAAATTGGAAATCAGATCAAAATCGAATCGGATAGGATCTGAGAAAATTGGAAAAAATCGATTTTGAAACGTAAAAATTAGAATCGAATCGATTCTTGAAATATGAATCGAAACCCAGCTCTAGTATGTAGGAAGGATTTTATGGTTCATAAACCTTTAAATGTCACAGTGACATTAACATTGGTAATGCAGATTTAATCACAACTTAAAATATGTTTTACATGCAGCTGAAGTTGTTTGCATTTAGTTAAAGCTGATTAACTAATCAGAGAGAAAGAGGCTTTGGGTTGCTGGCTTCCCAGCATCTCAATGTTATTTATGAGTAGGCTACACATACGACCTTTATGTTAATCATTGAGACACTGTACCTTGTCCGGGCCGAGGAGAGCCCAACAAAACTGCCAGGCCTGAGGTGAGACCTGAGCCTGCATCAGCCATTTCTGCGCCAGATTTTTGTTGTCTATGTTTGGGTCATAGTAAAGCTGATGGAGGGCCTGGAATGGACAAGAAGCACATAATAATAATAATAATAATAATAATAATAATAATAATAATAATAATAATAATAATAATAATACTGATGATGATAATGATAATAATGATGATGATAATGATGATGAAAATGATTTGGACTTGTAATGCACTTCACAGACTGCATTACTAGACTCTGAAAGTGCTACACTTTAGTCATTATTAATTCAATTAATTCACTTCATACTTCTAAAATAACTTCTGAAGCTACAGCTGAGACTGACAGAAGCGAGGCTGGCAATCTCTGACAACCACCAATCATTCACGCGCTCACATTCCACCACATACTAAGATGGGTCCTCATCATTGACACAAGGACATAGCGGTGGTCAAGTGCTCTAGCCACTAAGCCACTGTCCTTTACACTTGTCTGGAAAATCAAAGTTCATGTTGAGGTGTGTGAATTTGGCAGTAATCAGGTAAAACCAGGACAAACAGTTTATGTCAGAAATGTGGTGAAGGCGAGAACATTGACCTGAAAATAGCACCACTTTCTGAGGCATAGTTCAAAGTAATTCGAGAAGTCGAGCGCAAGGAGAAAGCAGGAGATGATGCCATGAGAAGAAAAAAAACGCAGGAAGAACGGGCGTGGGAGAGTGAAATAAAATACGGGCATAGGGAGCATTAATTAAACAGCCACCTCTAATCCTGTCAGAAGATCTAGTCTGGTCTAAGCATAGCGCCACTAATAAGCCCCTTTTTTGTCTCTCTCAAGCACATGCAAAAGCTCACTGAACTTAAAACCACTGGCAACTGGCTCCAATCGTCTCTAAGGCAGCACGGGAGAATAACCCATTCTGCGTACTTATGATTCTTGCCTTTCCCTGAAGCCTGATCACATCTATTCAGCTACAGGCAGCCGTCCTACTTTTTCCTATTACCAAGGTTTCCCTCAAGCCACAGCCGTCCATCCAGCAATGTACAACACTGTGTCTTCATTTTCTTAAGACACTGTAACAGGCAGGATTAATGACCGTGGTCCCACCATGATGAGATGGGTACAATGCTGTAGCTCCGGAGATGAATATCAATATTACATCAATGGCTACCAAAGGCGGGGAGTGTCAGGTGGTGCTCGCTTGTTGTTAGCCATCCTGTCGTGAGTGTAGCCCACAGTTGGCGAAGATTTTTATCTTACTGTAAAGAGTTGGCTCTGAACATGGTGTTAATGAGGTGGTTTTAACATGTGCAGAGCTTAAAATAGATCATGGAAGATGTAGGTACAGTAATCCACAGATAAAACATTACCCTGCATGTAATATTAACTGAACTTTAATGTAATATTGGAATAAACATACAAAAACTATACTATTCAACAAAGGACAAATGAAAGATTTGGCAGAAATAAGTGACTCTTCTCATATATAATTGAACAATCAAAATGATTTCCATGAATATTTTGTTGTGAAAGTTGTTTACTGCCTAGGCACCATAATCTTTTAATAGGAGACTGTGATATTGACTTCAAAGAATCATTACTGTGGTCCACAGTCCAATGGCAAACCTTTGTGTCAAATTTTAAATTGTGCCATGTCTTTATCCGCCTGCGCCCGTCCTCCCGAGGATTATTATCAAAGAAACAAAACAGTCTGCTCATTTGGTGGCTTTAATATTCTCAGAATCAGCCAGTCATTCTACAGCCAGCTCATTATAATAAATTCTCCCAATTATTACACATTCTTAATGCATTGCAGAAAAAGCAGAAACCCAGAGGAGGTTCCTCTCTCTGAAAGCCCATGTTAACCTGGGCACGCTGTTGGCAGCCACTGTCTAAGGTCATTATTATCAGGCTGTGCTTCATCAGTAAGAGGAAGACACACTGGTGTTGTGGTGCTTTGTAGCAGGGTCCACCATCTGTTCACACCCCACACAACAGGAGATGGTGTGACTCTATTTCTAATGAGCCCTGGGTTAACTATGTAGCAGAGGTGTCCTATAATAGGAAGAAGCACAATATACTTTGTTTATAGATTATAACATGATTATAAGACAACATAACTCACACATGTCGTTAACATCACAAGAAAAATAATTTAGGAAACGTATCTTACAAAGAAAGGCTGTATAGTACCCACTGCAAGACTGCAAATGTGTAATTAATTGTTACCTACGTAAAAATACCCTTACTAGTTACGAAAAGCACAGCACCAGTAATTATCAACAATTCCTCCCTTATTACCTTTCTGGCCCACAATTTCATCCATTGAACAAATGATCAAAAAGCAGAAGATGGAAATGGCAAAAAGCCCAAATGTGTCTTATTATGATTACATTTCTTGGCAATGAAAGTCTAATGACAAATTCATAAATCCACCTTTATTTAACATTACCTGAGCCCATGAGTTTAGCCCGTCTAAGAAAAACAGGCACTTACAAAAGTGTTCAAATCCATCGGTTGTGTACAATGCTGAAATATAATGAGCCTGTGATAATGCACTGCAGGATGTGACAATGTGCTACTTTGTTTTAAGAGACAGGATTGAACAAAGCGCTTTTTTCTACACACATACTGGAGCAGGGACCATCATCTCGAACATGTTACACAAAGAAGACCGATGTCTGACATAATTCATGTAAGGAAATGGCTCACAGTATGATGAGAAATTAGGACCGTTGTCATAGCAATTAACAATTTAAAACAAAATGATATCTTTATAATGTTGCATTTCCATGGGTTTCAGCTTACTGCTTATAGACGACATTTTGGGGACTTGTTTTGAATTGTACATTTCTGTCAAAGTAATAATCCTCATTTTTACATCATCCTGAAACACATGAACAACAGGGGAAAGATGGATGTATTGAACATGGCCATTCCCATAGGGTAAGGTGATGTATATTGGTATAATCATGGTGAGTCACTAAAGTTATTTTATATGTTGTAAGATATTCACAACTGGAAAGTGGTTCCCTTTCTACAGTTTTGATCAGTTGTGGCACAGTCCGCCTAACCCATCCTTCACCTAACCCATCCTTCACCTAACCCATCCTGCACCTAACCCATCCTTCACCTAACCCATCCTTCACCTAACCCATCCTTCACCTAACCCAACCCATCCTGCACCTAACCTAACCCATCCTGCACCTAACCTAACCCATCCTGCACCTAACCTATCCTGCACCTAACCTATCCTGCACCTAACCTATCCTGCACCTAACCTATCCTTAACCTAACCCATCCTTCACCTAACCCATCCTTCACCTAACCCATCCTTCACCTAACCCATCCTTCACCTAACCCAACCCATCCTGCACCTAACCTAACCCATCCTGCACCTAACCTAACCCATCCTGCACCTAACCTATCCTGCACCTAACCTATCCTGCACCTAACCTATCCTGCACCTAACCTATCCTGCACCTAACCTATCCTGCACCTAACCTATCCTTCACCTAACCCATCCTTCACCTAACCCATCCTTCACCTAACCCATCCTTCACCTAACCCATCCTTCACCTAACCCATCCTTCACCTAACCCAACCCATCCTGCACCTAACCTAACCCATCCTGCACCTAACCCATCCTGCACCTAACCCATCCTGCACCTAACCCATCCTGCACCTAACCTATCCTGCACCTAACCTATCCTGCACCTAACCTATCCTGCACCTAACCTATCCTTCACCTAACCCATCCTTCACCTAACCCATCCTTCACCTAACCCATCCTTCACCTAACCCAACCCATCCTGCACCTAACCTAACCCATCCTGCACCTAACCCATCCTGCACCTAACCTATCCTGCACCTAACCTATCCTGCACCTAACCTATCCTGCACCTAACCTATCCTTCACCTAACCCATCCTTCACCTAACCCATCCTTCACCTAACCCATCCTTCACCTAACCCATCCTTCACCTAACCTATCCTGCACCTAACCTATCCTTCACCTAACCCATCCTTCACCTAACCCATCCTTCACCGAACCTAACCGAACCTAACCCATCCTTCACCTAACCCATCCTTCACCTAACCTATCCTTCACCTAACCCATCCTGCACCTAACCCATCCTGCACCTAACCCATCCTGCACCTAACCCATCCTGCACCTAACCCATCCTGCACCTAACCCATGCACCCTCTACCTCACCACTGCACGGTCCCTTCACCGCACCCTCCTCATCTTCTCCCTCGTGCCTCAGCCGATGACCACCCATGAGGGAGATTTATCACAGCAACACGGCGCACCCACAACGCACCCACAATCACAACACATGACGTGAACCAGACAAAAGCGTTTAGTTGTTCGTAGACAGCGCAACCTTTTGGATATTGGTGATGTTTTGAACACGTGATGTTCAACATAATAATGCCATAACAGTTGGTATTGCATAAACGTATTGAATAAACGCATGCTCACATATCATGTTTCACTTCTTTAGCTGTCCAAATGTAGACTCACTGACCTTCTCTACGTTTTCCACGGTGAAGTCCAGGGCGTCCGGTGTGATGACTGTCCTCCCCGGTGTCTCCATGTCGCGGACACGGAGCTGTCAAACCAGCAAAGACGAGCGGCACATGCAAGAGCACAGGATCAGCTTTAAACTCGGGCTTTCCACCTCACATCACATCCCAACTGTTCAACCTCAGGCACCGCGCCCGCAACATACCAACAGGCTCAGTTTTGGTTAAATTGTGACACCAGATGCTAACCGGCTGCTAACATTAGCTCACTGACACCACGGGAAATGCAATAGCAACAGCTATCTGTGCTAGCGCAACTAGCTACCGTGGGTTAGCATGCATACGGTCTGTGCAGCTGTATTAGCGAACTGCGCGCGTGACAGTATTATTATAACGAGTAAAGTCCACAGTTGGGACACGCGAGGTGAGAAAAAGCAGGATAACTCCGCACCTTTGTGTCCTCCTCCGTCGGTATGAGACGATGCTGCGGCTCAGTCTCTTCTGCCTCTGCTCCGTCACCAGAGCCTGCGCCGCACAACAATGTGCGTTCATTGTCTGGACTCTGTTATTAGAAGAAATACGTGCAATCAGACACAACATACACACTGCAGAGGGAGAAAGCAGAAGATATGGAGATGAATGCTGCATTTTTTTTATAAACATTTGATTTATTGTTTATATATAAGATTAAATAAAAACATATCAGACTGAGTAGAACAGTGAACACAATGTATGTGACAATGCATTTATTTTACTGTGCAATAATTTAATAGGCTGCCATTTTATTATGATTTTAATTTCGATTTTAATTTAAAGGAACTCTATATCAGATTTAGTAATAGAGCAACAGTGCCACCAGGCGTCCGTATGAAGTAACTGTCAGACGATAAACTTTATTGTTAATAGTTTAGTATCTGATATCAATGTAACACAATTATAAATACATGATCATAAAAAAAAACAATAGCTCCACTTTTTTATTCCTTTTCTTATTTTATTTAAGTTGTTTTCTACGTTTAATTTGGAAGGTTTTTTTTTTTTTTTTACGGGTTGGAATCTTACTCTCAAGACAAAATACAACGTGAGCAACAGAACTAACATTTATTTTGTAATCACACGAAAATATGATGTTACATGTGCTAGTTTGGGCTTTTTGTGCGACCCCTCTTCAAGCAAGTCTATTTCGCCCGGAGAACACGTGGCAGAGGAAAGAGGAGGCGCGCGCTCGGAGGACGCGCGAGCCTCAGATCATGCCTCAGATCCACGCGCATGACGCACGCAGACGCCGGTCCCACAGCCGCGTGAGGGGGCTTCACCGCGCGCGTGAACACAGCAGACAAGTCCGTATGAAGACGGTGTAAAAAGAGTCCTTTACTCGTTACTTTGCGTTTGGGTTTGAGAGCGCGTGGATGATGGAGCGAACACTCTGCGTCTTCTTCACGCTGCTGCTGCTCGTGCTGTCAGCGGCTTCAGGCGGTAAGAAACAACATTTAACATTTAAAACATTTTAACTTAGACCTACCCGACTATCAGATATATCCACTTTGTCTACTACTACTATTGTCTACTACTCAATTAGTTGTATTCATTTCGTGTTTTTATATACAAGTACTTTTTCTTATTTGTTTGTGAAATCTTAGGTTAGACATTCAGCCTGATAATAAAATGATAGCCTATTATAAAAGAAACATTGTTGACACAGCACGGTCAGTTTGTGTGTGTGTGTGTGTGTCTGTGTGTGTGTGTGTGTATGTGTGTGTCTGTGTCTGTGTGTGTGTGTGTGTTCTTACATTGTATTTGTCTTTGTAATTTGACTCGTGAATCTGTTTTAACCCTTTTATCGTTTTGTTTAACACAAATAGAGCACTTTGTTCACTGTAAAGTACCAGTTGGAATGGTTGTACTGTATTGTATATGGTATTGAGCTTCATGATATCACAATGTTAGTATGTCTGTGAGGCACAAGTCACTAGACCTAAGTTAATAGTAAGTTGTCAGTTATGAAAAGAGCTAATGAACTGATATTGTTTTCACCATTGTTGCTTAGACACGTGACACTCATCTGATAATGGTTCATGTGTTGTTATGTGAGTTATTGTTACAATGGTTACTTATTATGTATTGTTATTTTGTTATTTCCAGCCCCCCAGTAGGCATTATTCTGTAATATTTCCTCTCAGGTCGTGGCCCTTGTTCAAACAATTTCACATTGATCTTTCACAGCTCCGTCAGCCCTCATACCTGCTCCAAACACTCGGCTACCTCTTCCACACTCTCTCCTCTCATATCATTCATATAATAGAGTGTAAAATCACCCTCGTGGCATTTGAAAAGGTTTTATCAGGCAGAAATGTCCCGTCATCTCAGAAGAAGTGGTTCTGAATAGAAAGCAGCATGGCTTGGGCTGGAGGACATTTATTAGTTGTAAATGAGCGGGAAGTACATGGTGATAAATGGCAGCTCTAACTGTGTGCAGCCGCGCCATTGTCATCCTCCACATCCACACTAATTGGGCTCCCTTTTTACTGCTGTATTGGATTTTAAAGCAATGACATTAGACCGAGAGCCGTTCTTTAAATGGTGATCTGACGCAGAGAGTTAATAAAGCCTCGTAAGCTGTAACTAAAGAGTGCACACACAGTTTAGTTCTCTGGGAAGGATATTTCTTGGGAAGGACCATAGATGAACTTTCCAGATGCAAACAGAAGACAAATCATGCCAGCAGTTGACATATTTAAACACTCTTTGTGTATAAAGCATTTGTCGATGGTTAGTTACACATCAGTGCACTTTTAGACACTGCGAATGGTTGTAGCTCCCTGCGATTGCACTGTGACCTAACCAGCAGCAGGGCCTTTTTACAAGAAAGTATAATACATGAGAAGAAGAGAATCAGATTACTACCAATGAAACTTCCCCATTGTGTGGACAAATAAAGGCTTATCTTATCTGCAGCTGTATGAAATGTTGTCATGTAATGTAAGCTCCCGTTGGCCAATGCTGCCTTGTGTGGATTTCACTTTTGATTAAACACTTTTAAACAGCACTTAACTGTCAGCATAGTTTCATATTGTCACTTCCTGTCTTTATTAATATGATCACGCAAAGGAACCACCTGATTCGGACGTCAATGTCTTAATATGTGTGACTGTTGTTTACTACTGGCCTCACAGATCTTGTGAACTGTTTCAATTGTGTTCTATAACTGATTATTATATCTGGCTGTTTGTTCCACCATTGTTTCTCATCAACTGAGGTTTAACAACAGTGATTTGCGCCTTTGAAAGTCACAGCCGACATCTGTTTGTGAAGCAACGATTGGCCTCGTTTTCACTTTGGGGTCACGAAGGAGCACAGCATCAGACTGACTCATACTGTGCAATATCTGTGCGCTGCAGCGGTAACAGTAGTGTCTTTATCAACCTGCCTTCGCACACCCAAACTCACATTTACAGGTAGTTACATGCAAAAAACACAGACACATTTCCGCCGTTTGCCTGGAGCCAACGACACGCTTTTACTTTTAAGTACATTTGAAGCAACCCACTTCTTCTTCTGGTCCATTTTAAAGCCACTGATTAAACTTATTTTATTAGTAATAGTTAGGATTTGAATAGTCATTTGATGCATATTATTTAATTAAGTATAAGCCTAATAATAATTGTAAGATTAATAGCCCTTATTTGTACACTTTGTTGTATTACTAAATTCTGTAATCTTGTGTAATTCTTTCACATTACGGCAATAAATGTTTCGTTGTAACAGTATTTATTTCAGTGCATGTTCGCGGTAGGTCTCTGTCTGTGTGTTTGTATCACAGAGTTCAAATAGGTCCCTTTCAGTGCTGTTTCCGTTCCCTCCGTCTTCAAACCAGGCTGATGAGCTTTGCAGTTGATTATGGAAGTAATCAAAGGCTTCGTGGCAGCATGTTTCCCAGCAATAATCACATTACTTTGTGTTAGAGGCTCTGGTCCCTGTCAAAGTGGAGAAGGAATAATTATTTGTACTGAGTCTGGCACATTATATGAAAGATCACTGGATTAGAGTCAAATGTGACACACAGGATGAAGCAAAGATTTGGAACATTTATTCATTTCTGTGTTTCTCTACATCGTTGTATTTCTTTTTTTGTCCTCATTTGATTCCCCTGTATGAGCTTTTGCTGTATGGACATTTCAAAATTGTTGTACATTGATTTATGTGGATCTGTCTTCGAGTGTTTCTCTTTCTCCTCTTGAAACAATAACTACAAAATAAATCCGCAGATCTCTTGAGTTCCGGTATTGTACATGAGTATAGTAGTTAACGTTGCACTAAGCCGTAGTGCTAATACTTCTATCCAGCCCTCAACATAGTCCATTATGAGTGTATAATTGCTGCTTTTCACCCTCCAGATAATGAGACCTCTCTGACCGGCACAGTGGCCCCAGAAGGTCCAGCTGCTCCTGGTACAGACTCGGCTCCTGCGACTGTGGCTGTGGCTGCAGGACCTGAGTCTGGATCTAGTGCAGAGGAAAGTGGTCAAGTCACTGTGTCCAACAATAACACACAGTCCACTCCTAGCAGCGCTTTCAACGGGACGACAGAGGAAGAGGAGATCCCTTTGATACCACGGAACACGTCCAGCAGTGAGTTTCCACCTACATGTTTGTTTGTTTGTTTCGATACTAAAAATAAGTTTAGCAGGAAGAAAAGGTGCCGGTGGTTGATAATGAAGCT
>NW_027316532.1:35706654-35724154 GCF_026437365.1 Eucyclogobius newberryi
CATACTCCTGTGTTTGTCTTTGTCCAGAGTTATGGGCCAGACTCTTGTGCAGCTCTACACCCTCTGACTGTAGCTCTCAGCCGTCTATATTTAGCCCTTTCACTTTGCACCATATTAAGTCATCAGTTCATTAGTCGCACAGTTCAGCTATTCTGTTAAATGTAAACAAAATATAAGATATACCATTTATTATACGATACAAACATAATTTACCCCAGAACTAAGTCATCTGCACTTTATAATAGAAGATGGGCCCATTGAATCTGTCCATAGCCGTACGTTACACTGTATATAGTGTATATTATGTCCTAAAGGTGTTGTGTTTGTTTCCTTCAGCCACTGTAGTGCACGAGGCTCCCACCCTGGACCCCCTTTTGGCTGGTTTAGTGTCGGCCTTCATCATTGCCGCAGTCATCATCACTCTGCTCCTCTTCCTCAAACTGCGGAGGAGAGACAGTCGCCCCGAGTTCAGGAGATTGCACGACCTGCCCATGGTGAGCATCCGTCCTGCACGTTATTACACAAACTCACATCAGGCCGAACGCATTTGTAAATAAGGTGGAACTTTTCTGGTGGAGGGTTGTCTCCATGGAGATGTTATTGCTTTGCCTGGAATGTTCCGCAGTGTGGCATTAAACTTATCCATCTTCATGCAGACAAACAGGTCAAGTGACAGGTCAGATCTGTGGAGAGGCGACCTGACAGTATGAGTTTAATGTCATACTGTCAAACCGTAGAAAGGGGTTCAAAGGTCGTCGTCTGGACAATGATGAAACATTCCTGTTGTTTTTTCATGGAAGTGGAAACATCTTTTAAAACATTGTCTAGACGACGACGACGACCTTTGACTCTTTTTCTATGATGCATCACGTCTGGACTAACGAGGGATTGTACTTGATACTGGGGAACATTTCATGCATCTTCATCTTCACCAGAAAAGTGACATAGTGCACCTTTAAATATAAATTGTATACTCTGTGGAACTTTCTTCATATATATATGTTTCTTTCAGGACGATATGATGGAGGACACACCTTTGTCCATGTACAGCTACTGAAGGAAGCCATACTTAAACACATGGCCAAATACTTGAAACAGGCCATAGTTTGTCTCTTCTTCATCCGCCCAAGGAAAGAGCTTTGGGTCGATGCAAGAGTTTGTCCTGATGGATGAGTGCAAGATGAAAAATGGAGGAAATCGTTATTCTGGCTTCAACCCACTTTGAGTTCACTTGAGTTGGTGATTCGTGAAAGGCAGACGTTTCTTGAACACTTGGATGGTTCCTCGCTGAATATTGATTGAGTCTAGTTTCTGAATAACTTGGGACACTGTCTTGCTTTTAGAGTCACTTGTTAAAAAAATGTTAGACTAAGGTCTGAGACATTAAGTCAAGTGTTAAAGAGTTTGCACTTTATTTTTTCAGGGGTTGAACGAATAAGAACTATTTTTGTGAATGTGACAGATTGAGACTTTTGTGCCTAAATAAATTCATAATGTGTGTGCCATGTGTTCGTTCACCTGCTTAAGATTTTGTGATGTTTTATTTTGTATTTCTGATGTAGATTCTTGTTGCATTAATTGTTTTTTGACTGTGCCTTATAATTTAACATACATTGTGTTCAACTAAACATTCAAATACAGGTATTATCATTCCCAGATTGAGGTATAATTCGATTAATGTCATCTTTTCTAACTCATTATTGAAATTAATTCCCCATTAATCCAAGTCTGGGACCAGCACAGAGATTATACAGGTTTATCCTTTGTTTTCTAAATACTACTGACCAATGTTAAGGCAAAGTTTGAGTTTTTTTGCACACATTTTTCAGCAAATTTGATATGTCACAATAGACAATTAGTTAAAATGTATCATTTGTCCTGGTTTAGTCTAATAACTCTTCCTAAAACACAAAGATGAATAACTCGCTGCCATAACCACGTTCCACACCGTTCTTTAAGTGCTCTTTGAAGTTGTCGATCAATTAATAACACTTTTATGATGCTGAATCAAGTCATCTTTAGTTTTTTTGTCTTGTATTGTTCCAGATCCTTACAATTGTATTAAAACTCTTTGGTAAACTCACATGTATAATTAATTGAGACACAACACTGCATTTTCTATGTGTGTTTAATGTTTTATTTGGCAGATGCAGTAAAGTGCAAACACTCGTCTTATCTGACCACACAATGATGGTTAATACAGTTTAAGATCGGGTACAAAACACATGAACTAGTACATAGTGTGACCTCGTTGTTCGGCCCCTTTCACACGATTGATTACTGACAGTAAACTCCGGTCTGTTGCGGTTCGCGTCCGTCTCCCTCTCTCCACAGTCGTCTGCTCCCCGCGGCTCAGAGCTCTGTGTCGCTCTCAATAGTAAATGTCTGAAGCTGAAATATTTAACAGCTTGATACGAAGCTTTGCACAGCGTGATTCATGTCATGTACACGGCAGCATGAGGAGCCTCCAGCACCGAGGGCAGGCGGACTACAGGCCCATGTGGACCGCGTCATTCAGGACACTCACGCTATCAAAAGCACAATATGGCATTCTCTGTCATGGTATTAGTGGTCTACAGTTACAAAGCGTGAACACATTTAGTTTGGAATAAAATATGGTTAATGCTGTGAACATAAATGTTAAAACTCCTGACAGTAGCGATCATACTGTATATTCCTCTTACATTTTACATTCCGTATCATAAGTCAAATGTACTGTTACTGTTCGAGGCATTAAAGGCAGAAACCAACAACAGAGCTGGTTTCATGCCTCGGTAAACAACACTAAACATAACAGTTTAAGTCAGTGTAGAACAGTCTGAACCTTCTAAACATAGAGAAGCCTTATCTACAATGCACAGTATGGGCACAGAGGGCGTGGCAGCAAATAAAGCATTGTTCATGACATTCAAATATCGATTACCGGTGACTCTGTGAATGCTTGAGTATAACTGTAGCTACGCTGGGAAAGAAGTTTTCTAAAGGAGAGCATAAAACATTATGCTACGGTTTTAATTATTTGAATGTCGGTTTGTCTTTACATGTGGAGACAGTTATTTAGAGCCTTTGTGGTTTCTGACGGTCACCAACGGTTTTTAACTTTCAGTCTCCCAGGACGAGCCTTCGTCTGACCAAACGGCTGCCAAAAACAACACTTTGATCTTTTAAAAGACACTTTAACTATTGTGTTTATTTAAATTATCAAAGCAGTTTCTTTGTTTCATTTCAGCAATAAATACTTAAAATACACTGACTGCTTCGGCATCAAATGGGTTTCATGCAGGAGAAACACAAAGGGAACCACAAAAATAATAAGTAGCCACATATTCAAGTACTGTTTTAAATGAGTGTTTGCAGTTAAAGGCATGTGCATGACGAGTCTGTCACACACTACTGCAAAACACTGTACAAGAAGTCATTTAGTCACACTTCATTACTTTAAAAAAATCTTGCCTATAATACAAAATACAATATTGTTATTTCTCACAAGAATGACAATATTAAACCTTCATTTTTGGTCTGGTTTGTCAAATACTGTTAATTGTAGCGATCCATTGAGCTACTTGCTAGACAACAAATGTATAATACTTTAGTTTAAACATGTTTTTTCTACTGCTACTATAGTATTATTAAACCACTTCACAAAGACAAAAATGTTCTAGTGTCTTGACTACTTTTCAAAACATTTAGCTTTTACACCAGCGCTGGAAGAAACAACTACAAAGAAGGAACATTAGCAGTTCAGAGCTGCACATACTGTATTCAAATCCTGTAAAGGCTGAACTAATTACAGTGCCATTAATACATGTGCTTTTGTTGCCATGACCAACCGCCTTCTTTTCCATCCAGTCAAATACAAAGTGACGCAAGAACTAAACCGCATTTTCTGCATTTCATTGTCAAATAAAGCTCGTCTCAGCTCAGGTCGATAACGTGCAGGTCAAAGGTCATCGAGACTCAGGTCGGATCCAAAATCGAGGTCGTCGTCATCAGCGAAGTCTCCTCCCTCGTTATCGTCTTTATCGCCGTCGTCGTCGTCGTACAAATCAGAGCTCAAACCGTCCAAGTCACTGCGTCTGGACTTGATGCTCAGTCGCGCCCGGGGCTTCTGCTGCGGAGCTGGGAGACAAATGTCCAAAGACTTTACCAAAGAGACGCAGAAAGACAAAACTAATAAACGAATAAGAAAATACTATATGAACATAATAACAATTTCAAATCACATTGAGCGTTGACCTCACAGTATGACTATTACTACTGTATGATTTACATTTATTTGTGTATTTATTTTATTTTTACTTATTTATTAGAATTAATTTTTAATGAATTCAAAGCACTGGCTATCTGGCTATTCTATATATACTTTGTTTTATTTGTATTTTGTCCTGACAGGGTACAAATGACAAAGCATTTCTCTCATTGGGATTTCCCCTGTATAAATAAATTATATGATATAAAAATAACAAATATTAATAACTACACTCTTGATATCCTTAAAGCATAAACCAAGACTTAATGCATGATGAGCAAATAGTTTATTAAGAATGATTCAGTAATAAGCACTTACTAAGCTTGAATTATTCTTAACAATGCATTTGTTCACTGTGAATTCTCTGTTCATGCATTGTTAAAACTAAGTAGTTATTATGATAAACCATCTGTACTTGGGGATAGTTCATGTATATGCCACTTCACTGTTGTTGTCCGTTTTAATGTCATTTTACTAGAAACAAAAATATTCAGCCATGTGCCACGGCTCATGTGTGTAAATTACAATGGTCAAGTCCGTTTTCATGTCCCAAAGCACTCTGGGATACATTTAGGCCAAAGATCGCAATCTATTCTGGGCAGCATAATAAACGTCAGTTACTGTAAGTCCCAGGTTTCAAGTAAAGTAGTAAAACTGTTGCCAAGGGACAGTGCAGCAGCTGATGTGTGAAGCTAACCAACAAATTATACTTGAAATGAAGATTTAAAAAAAGATAACTGCTTATACATATAAATATTACAACAGATGACAGATTTTAGAAAATATTCTAGTTTACCGACACTGGGAATTGCTTGTTAACAACTGTACTATACGTGGAAGGACTCTCACATACTCTGACATACTCTGACATGAATGGTAATACAAAAATCACACATATTCTGAGTGAATTGTGGCGGTGAGTCAGTTGCAATGACATGAATGAAGGGGAGGTTGGGGCAGATGTGTGGGGGAGGACGGGGAGGACGGGGAGGAGCGCACACACGTCTGGTCTTGTTCTCCCGTCATCGCTGTGGGCCCATCTGGTGTACCCACATAACGTCAAAACATAAACCGTGTTCACACCATTACCAATGTTTGTGGACAGAAGGCGTGTGAGAATGATCCAAATGTGACTCAGCCCAATGTACTAGGACTGTACACCGACATTGTTTTCATGCATTTTTGTGTACGTTTTGAGTGATTCATCAATAACAGGATATCCCTTTGGCAAATGTCTTACCTGGATCGTGCTCTTCCAGCCATGACAGGTCGTCCGAGCTAATTTCAGCCAAACTTGGTGTTGGGCTGAAGTCCTCTGAGTCTGAGTCTGTCTGGGGTTGATCAACTCTTGCCTTTGGTGTCTTTTGGGTTTGTGGGACGTGACGCACTGGACTCCCTGAATAAGACACAAACATTTTGATACAAAATCCATTGTTTTATACAAAGAAATTTATGGATTTTCTTGAGCTTTGTTAAACACACACCAGTTGTGTGGCCGGACAACAAAGGGTTGGGCTCATGGTCACGTAGGACAAGATTTCTGACCTCATCTTTCAGCTCTGAAACAGTCGCTCTGTTTGGAAATCAGAACAGCATATAATGAAAGGTTGGGACAAAATGAATGAGAAATGTTGCAGATTGTATGAACGGTCATTAACATGGGAACATAAAAACAGTAGACATTTTGAATAGCAGCAAATTATTGAAAGTTGTTAGCGAGGCAAAATACCACTTTACTTTATACCTGATGTGATGGACTTCTTGTTGTGTGTGAGAATACTGAGAGCTCGTCTTTGCCAAGTCTGTGCTGTGAATCCTATAACTGTCTGTCAGCTCCTCCAACGTCTGAGAACGGCGCACAAAGGGGAACGGTGGGGACATAAAAGCACCACTAACACACATTTGAATACTGGAATAGTTTGAGTGACAGGGAGTGTACCTTGCAGCTGTGCTCATACTGCCGCCTGCTCTCTCTGGCTTCTGTCTGCTGCAGGAACGCGTCCTCCTCCTGCCGTCCTGTCAAACACCAAACCACAGTTACATACGAGACTGAGCGTGTCCATAGTTTTAAAGAGTGGTTTGGACATGTGCCGTCTTGCAGAATTAACAGGATGTATTGGTCATTTGTTACTCACTTAGCCTAGTTTTCAGCTGCTCCACTTCTTTACGCAGGTGATCCAGCTCCTCTCTACGAAGCTTTGAGCTAAAACTAAACCAAAAACAAACAATATACACTTGTAAACTTGTATGATACTTGTTCATATTTTACAGAGCAGTTTTGCCAATATCTGTTCTTCTGTTCAAAGCTGTGAGTCATTAGTCACTTTCTAAAACATTAGCCTAAATATATTACTATTAGAGGTCAAATTGAGTGAACATGATTATATTTATTGATTGTACTGACAATTTGGCCAATTTTTCCCCAGTTTGCCAATTTTGGTGAAGTTTATAATTGTACTTCCTTTCTGGACGTGAGCAGCAGATGTGATTCCACAGTTATTCCACAACTGTTGCCTAGAAACCAAATTGTAAACAAGGGCCAAAATCTATAGAAATTACACAACAGTTATGTTTCGACAATAATAGCACCATTATTTTGTTAAAAGATTGTTTTAAACCGTCAGAAAATTGTGTTAGTTGTGTGTAAATTGTCACGGAGGAATTATGTTTAAGCTCTCAACTCTAAGTCCTGTCTTTTACCTTTAAAACAAATAATAATAATAATAAAAAAATAATTCACAAACTGCAACCAATGAATGTAAAACTATGAAAACATTTTACCAAGCAATAAATAGAAAAAACAATGCACCATAACCTCATCCCCTTATCCCCTTATCTCCCAATTCTCTCTCATTTGGATCATGTTAATTATATTCAAGCAGATGGCATCATTCTGTTCTGAGTAAATCACAGGAAAACATAACTAACACCACGTGAATCTTCTGTGGAAGGATAAAGGAAGCCTTCAAAACATGTCAAGGAACAAATGACACACTGCTGATCTGTCCTAAAGAAGCTATTGTCAGAAATGAACGCTTATTGACCAATGATCTGGCCTTTGCTTGCATTTTCCAGTATTCACCATATGTTCAATCGTATGCATTTCATAGATTACACTCCATTATGATCGGCACCTCTCCTCCAGTGGCGTCGTTCTGGTGATGTGTCCACGAAGACTGCTGAGCTCACGACCCACTTCCTTCCTCCACTGCTCCATTCTGCGCTCGGCCCCTGGACTCTGCTCCTGCCACATCCCCGCTCTCTCCCTCACGTCGTCGCGCAGTCTGTGCACTTCTTCTGGGAAAGTTAAGGACAAAGAACACGTCTTATATTCCTCTTGCGGCAGTGGAGACAAAACATAATATCCAGAGCCTTCATTAGAGTTATAATTAACTCTAGCGGGGCGAGATAAGCCAGTGGACATAGGAGCCCTATCAGACAAATTATAGTTCAGATATGTGCATTTAATTAGTGGGAAATGATATCAATGAGTTCAAGAAATTCATGCGCAGAATTAAAGTAAAAAAGTCAACTGAACTTTGGGGAGAATGCTGGGGAAATTGTAAACGTTCTCCCTTTGGAAAGATATTAGCGTGAAAAGAGCAACAACAAAAACGCAAGAATACAAGAATACAATCTTCAAGCAAATGACATAAAAAGACTATGATGAAATAATGAAAGAGAAAAAACAGTGGGTGTTGTTTATGCTGCGTGCGTTTGCTTGTCAATGCCATTTTATCTTTGGTCAAGGGATTTGATATCAAAATGGCCGATCTTAAACTGATACTTTCTTCACAATGACGTTGCCAGAAGTGGGCGTCACGATACTTGTGATACAATGAATGACCCAGAAAGAAGATGACAATGACAATACCTTGTAACGACTGAATAAGGCACTGCTGGGACTGCTTCTCCCTCTCCACATCATAAAGCCTTTTGGTGAGAGACTCTATCGCCTTAGAAAATATGGCAACATTAGTATTGCATATTCATTACACGTGCACATTAGTGAACACAAATGTATGTAGACAATTACCTGGCCCTGTATCTGAAGTTGTGACTGGATGGCAGCCAAGTCGGTCCATTGCACGTTTGCACTGACCGGAGAGGAGAGCTGTCTATGAAGAGAGACTCGGGCAGGAAGTTCAAACTCAGATTTGTCAAGTTTTTCTTTCACTGGAAACAAATCTAAAAATACAGAAATATGTACTACATTATAACAACCAGACAACTTCTTACATACCGATTATGAAGAGTGAACAAACACACACAAACCGTCTCTATTTGAATATTTACTTGTTGTTGTGAGTCGCTCCTGTTGAATAAACCACAACACATGCATGACAAAACAATCCTCA
Organism: Eucyclogobius newberryi; assembly: GCF_026437365.1. Taxonomy (NCBI): domain Eukaryota; kingdom Metazoa; phylum Chordata; class Actinopteri; order Gobiiformes; family Gobiidae; genus Eucyclogobius; species Eucyclogobius newberryi. Next base: position 35,715,262 of record NW_027316532.1, read on the forward strand.
CAAATGTAAGAACTGCTGCCATCTAGAGACCCTTTTATAGACAACTGTATCTTTCTTTAGTATCGCTTTTGAAGTTGGCTTCCTTTGAACAATGCCATAAACTCACCCTCATCTTAGCAACGCTGCTGTCCGTTACTGAGAGGATGGAGCTCAGCTGACTGTCCCAGTTCATCTCTCTGCAAAAACACAAATAACACATTATGTCAGATGGAGTGAAAATAATAGTTTGTATGACTAGACCAGGCATAATCGTACTTCGCGACCGTCTAAGCAAACTGAAGCATGTTGATGCAGTAACTTTAGACGTGTCTTGTGGCGGACTATGACACCTTGGGAAGGGATTATATTACATCCATCTGAGTCATTTTCGAAATTGGGCGACATGGTGCTAATAAAAAGGTGCGATATTCAGTGCAGAAAAATACTCTTGAGATCCCCTCATCGTAACAGTACATATACTTTTCTAAAAACCTCTTTCAATCCTAACGTCATCTGCTCTGAGAACTGTCAAGATCCTGCACAGATACATTTCAAAAAGAAAGCTATAACCTCTTATTTTCTGGATGAAAAAAGGTATTTTTTGTGTGATATTGGCTTCAGCTCAGAAAAAAGGAATTGTCAAAATTCAATGCTCAACAAATGCTCAACAAATGAACTGTCAGTCCATATCCCAACAGCAGCTTTCCTCTTAATATCTCCAACAAAACAAATCCACATAATATAATTAGAGTAAATCAGACAACTGGGGCCAAAACTAGTAAACGTCAGAGTCATTTTAAAGAGATTTAGGCACAAACATGATAATAATAGCATAGTGCTTGCTAAAGTAAAAGGTGTCTTTGCAGATGCGATGAGATAGTTTGAGTGAGCCTTGTTAGCAGCAGCAATCTGTTAGCTGCGGGGAATGTGGAAAAGGACACACAATAGAACAGAACAAAGATCATTTTCATGCTCATGTTTTCAATTGTTGAACGGATTTAAATAGTAAAAAGTTTTAAGTGAGCACAATTTCAACGACGACGGCTTTATTGGGCTACTTACCAAAATCGAACATCCACTTTTAAATCCGGGAGCAAATAAACAACAACGTGATTACGTATGACACACGTGTGCCGGGCTTTCTGGGTAATGTAGTTTCTTACGGGGCATCTACATTGCGCTGACCCGAAGATTGCATGCATTTTTTGTCATATTATTGTTCATTTTTGTTTTACTACGTGTACAAACATTCTTATACATTGCCCACTCAATTCCTCCTCATACATTTATATGACGTAAGTGCTCCAACGTGAAACTACACATCCCACAATGCAACGTTTTAAAGTGTATTTTTAATGATGGCGGCGTCCACTCTCAATGTGGAAAATGTAGTCAAACTTCTTGAGGAGAGTCTTTGTAAACTGGGCTTTGAAATAAAGCCTTTAAAGGTGAGGCATTTGAAGTAGCAATGTTAGAGTACAAAATACTGTCGTTTCCTTCATTTAATTAAACTATTCAAAGCATCTAATGAAGTAAAGTATACATAGTCTCTTTACTTGTTTCCTGTTGCTTCAGGTTGGCTGGTATAATCATGTGCTGCCTGCCTCACTGCAGCTGTCCTATCCAGAGGACACTCTTGCTGTTGTGATTCTCAGCACTCCTGCCATGTTTGAACAAGCTTTCGTGCCATTTCTGGAAGAGCAGAGCTTCCAAGGGCTGTCTGACCCCATAGACCAGTGTGTGAAGCACTGTGTGTCCTCTGCAGTCTCACAGGTGCGTTGCTATAAATGAAGCATAAAGGATAAGCCCTGCTGGATACATGTCTGATCTAGCTCTCTCAATGTTGTTTTACTTTGTTTGTTGCCTGTTGTTCTCTCCCTATGCCGTGTCCAGTGCTTCTCAGACCATAAGACCGCTGCAAGATATGATTATGAGCTGCTCCCAAGTCGCAAACCAAAGTTCTTGGCACAAACTGCTGCCCATGTCTCCGGAGCCGCTTTCTACTACCAGCAGTCTGATGTCCCGCAGCAACCCTGGGGGGAGAAGGTGCCTCTGTTTGCAAAGCTCTGTCTCATATTGCTCTTATTCTCAACCTTTACGAGTTGTGTGTGGTTGTTTTTGTTTGGTCTTTGCAGAAGATGTATGGCGTGTGTGTGCATCCACAGTTCGGAGGCTGGTTTGCCATCAGAGCGTTGCTTGTGTTTGAAGACGTGACGCTTGGTTCTGAACTGCAGCAGCCTCTTCCTCCCGACTGTGTCCCCACCAGAGACGCCCGGATACGTTTACTGGAGGCTTTCAACTTTCACTGGCAGGTAATGGTCTTCTATTTTTACTGCGCTAAAAGAATGACATGGGGACTTTGAGTTGTGACACTATTTGTTAGCTTAAATTTAAGATGGACCGTCACATACTTTCCAAATTGTATCCTGCAAAACAACAGAAATAAATCACATTTTATTTACAGAATAATTACAGTATGCACACTCAATTAGAATAGAACTATATTTGTCGGTTTCAAAATAAAACCATAATTTGTGTTTTCCAAATTTCCCGGCTAGGACAAATTTTAGACGCCCATCCATAACAAATACACAAAAAACAATAAAAAGAAAAGATAATCCTTTATTGTCCACACATGGGGAAATGTCGGTGTTACAACGCAGTAGATACAGAGGGAAAGGACAGATAACTTATAGGAAGTTTCAAAAAAACACTGTTAATAGAAGAACTCTTATAAACAAAACAAAAAACTGTTATTAACAAAACTCCTCTCATATCTTAATAGGGAATGGAGGAAAAAAATAATAATACATAAAATAGAAAGATAAAGATAAAAATAAAACAATAATAAAATAAAGTATTGTAAAAATAGCTAGCATAAGACTAAATAATACTAATACTAATGGTGAGTAAACACTCTTATTTACATCAGTTATATGCACCTGAATATGGCCGTAATTGCTTGTGAGTATGACAGTAATTGCACATGAATATGATGGTATTGCACATGATAAAGTCAGTCTAGTATTGCACGTGTTCAGGGCTAGCAGTGTTTGTCATACAGCCTGACAGCAGCAGGAAGGAAAAACCTGCAAAACCTTTCTCACACAATTAAAACAATTCTAAAATGATCTGATTTCTGAGTTAATGCATCAATCAATACATACATTTGACAATTAATAAAGAAACAACTGTGGGACATGGATACTCATGTTTATTTGTGTTTTGTCATGGTTCATTGTTTGTTGGCGTTTATACAATACGTTTGGTGAAATGTTGTCATTTTGGATGTTGTTAGGACTGGACTTACAGAGACATCATCAGCCCGGTCGAGATCTACTCCCAGAAACAAAAGGACTACTTCAGCACTCCACCTGCACAGCGTATTGATCTGTTAAAGACCTGGGGATTTCTACAGAAAGACAAGTCTGAAGGTGAACCGACTTCAGACTTGACTTTCACACAGACAAAAGGACATGGGTGAATTGTGAGAGCTTCTGCACTGACTGGACATGTGATGATGCACAATACAAACACACAGACAATGAATAAACAATTATGTTATGTCCTTTTCACAAAACAGTATTTCTCAGAGTGCTCTTCATTTCTATCATAGGCTTTTTACGACACATATTATGCTTCTCCTAAATATGTTGCCTTACGTGTAATAATGATGTAGTAACAGCTACAGTGCGTCAGGATGCTTTAGGTTATGCTTGATTGTCCATTTTCATTGTAAATTGTATTCATCCAACAGCTGGATTACAGTTTTTCACACTCCAAACCTGCATCTTAAACTTACTACTCATCTTCTATGCAAAATAATGTGCTGAAAAACACTTTTGACATGCACATGCAAGGACAAGCCACTAGATGTAGCTGTTGCCCTGATTATTTAATGAGCTCTTTGAACCCTCATCAAGTGTAAAGGAGTTTTTAAGAACTTTTCACTCTGTCAAAACGAAACAATGAATTTATGTGATCATTTATTGTGAAGCGTTTAAATTTTGTCACAGTACTGCTCTTGTTTTTGGTCTTTAGTAATTCATTTACTTAAAGTTCTGCATTTTGTGAGCTTGTTCTGCAGTGTCTGGCGTCACACAATCTTCTCCTAGCACCCCATCTTTCTCCTCTGTTACTGCATCTCCCCTCTCAGCCCACGCCCCTCTCTGGTGCTATTCTGTCTATCTTTGTACTGAATCAGCATTTCAGAGCCGTGTGCCGCAGGCTGCAGAGACAGACCATGGAGTTAATTATTCCCCCACCAATACTTGTGCTCCGTCTGACTTCACATCTCACCTTTTTACTATCTTAATTAGCCCTTTCTTGACTTTATAAATACTATATTGTTTAGTCGAGTGTTTTTTATCATGGATTTTTTTCTAATATATAAAACTAGGCTCTCAAAGTGCTCTCTTTGCAGTTATTCCACTTTGCTGATCTTTGGGCTATAATTTGATGCATGGTGTTGTTGAGCCTGGGATGTTATAGAATATGGCTTATTTCCTCTGCCTGAGGGGAAAGCTGGTTTATACATTCACGGAGATGCCCTGTCATTGGTAAGGTTGTAAACTGAAGTCTTCTGCAGTTGTGCACATGTACAGTAGTTTCACAGCTGAATGAGGCTGGGAGCGGGGCGGGGCGGGGGCTCCCTCACTTCAGGATCCTGCAGGATTTCGTTACAATGCAGCTTGACTCTTGGCACTGCTGCACTGCACTGTTGCAGGACTGCAGAGGCACATGGACTGATGTGAGTGGGGAAAGGAAGTGTGAAATACTCCAGGACCAACTGGAGAACATGCAGCATTGTTTAATGTTGGTTTAAAATGGTAATAATATAACAAATATAATGAAAAGCTCTGTGTGAAAATATTAAACTTGAACAGTTTGTCTAATCCAGCTCTGTCGTCACCAACTGTTCTCTTTGTATCAGCCAATAACTTTGTGTAGAAAGGGAAACTGGTAAACCTAACAGATATAATGTAAAATAAATCCCATTTTTAATTTGAAAAAAATACATAAATACATACAATACTGTACCCAACAAAACAATATTTGCACAGGATATTTTGTATCATACCAGTGTTCATTTTGTTGAATAAAATATTTCTTCATACTTTTTGTCAATGTCATATTTTTGCTGACTAAAACTACATAAACATACATATAATATAAAAACTAAAGATGCTCCCAAACCAGAGCAGACACAAACTCAACGTAGAAGAACGTGTTGATGTGAAGCAATGACAAAGAATTTAGAACAATAACAACAAACTTTTATTTCATTGACAAAGACTATACTAAAACTAAAACTAAAATAATGATGTAACCAGCTCTAAATAAAAACGTTTTGTCAAAATTAACACTGATCAATACATAACTTCCACATGTAAATAATCTTTCTTTTTAAAGTTGTGGAAAGCACATATTCCCTCTTCTGCTCCTGTCGTGTAGAATCGATGGTAACATGAAATGTAGCATTACCAGTAAAAAACTGCAGTCTGGTCCCAACTGGACAAAGCTTTATTTTAAAAGAGAGAACAGTTTTGTAATGACATTTTTACACACCAGATCTGCTCTCTGTGGGACTGAGAGGAAACAGAGAAAGAAAAGCTCAGTGTTCCAGAGCAGATTCAGTCGTGGATGAGTGAAGCAGCATTATCCGCCCACAGACACGAGTTAACAAGAGAGAAGCAGAAAGGCCAACAGCAAACCAGCTACAGAAGAGGCACCAGCTCAGAGTGGAGGCGGGCATGCCCAAAATCTATCTGCAAATGTGAGCTTTTAACTTGTGGTAAAATACTTGCCAAGGAAAATGAGATGCACACCACTGCATGTGTTTTTAGTAGTTCTAACTTTATAATGGACTCTTATTACCCCCTGATTACTCATTAGACAAGTTTTAGCCCAGTTTTTTGTGAGATAGCAGTGTGCCTTGGTATAGGTCTTCTCTTTAGATTCAGTTGTAATCGTTGTTGGTTTTAGAATATTGAGAATATTAGAATATTTGCAGAACTAACATTTTCTTTTCCTCCAGAAAACCGGCTCAGTATTTTCTCAGTGTCTTTATCTTACTCTAATAACGACTGTGCAAGTGTATCTCCCAAGGTTTAAATTTTTTAAACCCCACTTCTTATCAGTTTCTTGGATTAACATAATTAGCCAGACTTTCTTTTGTTACCATTGGCTCGTTGACGTTGGGTGCGGAGGCCAGCACACGTGCAGTGGGAGTGGTAAGTCACCCAAGGACACAGGGGTAGGCTTCCAATTATCATGTTATCAGACTGAAGCAGGCAATTAAGACGGACATCCAAGCTTTCAACAAGCTCCCAGTGAGGTAAATGTAGAAGAACTTCACAGCTTTTTCTATTCACAGATATAAAGAGATTGTGAGATTGTATTTACCTGGTGGAGTTAGAAGTAAGGTATGAATGCACTCTTACTGGTTAAAAAAAATCATGGGTCGCCATTGCCATAACCTTCATATTGAGAAAACATACATTTTAAATAAATAATATACAGTCCAAGTTTAATTATTTTTTTTCTTTTTAATTCAAAAAATCAAACCTTCTTGATCTTTGGCGCTGCGTTGATGTCATTTGTCACACCTTAATAGCGCGTGTCTTTTGAGGAACATCATAACATCTTAGTCATTGTCAGGCTGCCTTGGAACAGGAGAAGCATTAGAGAGGGCTAAGGTTTCTCATAATCCTTCATTTTAGATGAGAGCGAGTCTCCGGAGAACATGACACTGAACTGTGTCATAGAGAAGCGCCACCTATGATTGAAGTCGGCCCTTTTACTACTTCATAAGCACTTTTCTTCTTACTAATCACCCCTTTGGCAAATATGAGACACAAACTCTCTTGTGTTGGGGTTGGATCACTGCCTTAAAATATTACTGAACCGAATATACCTGGAAAATAACCATTAATACTATTATTATTGATCATCTTTTACTTCTTCTAATGCTACACGTGTTAACATTGAAGGCGTAACAATTTGACTTCTCATGCCAGTCCCATTCTCTGAGGGTGTAAGGGGGGCATCTGGCATAAAATGTATAAAAAAATAAAAATAAAGATGATTTGTTTATAGCTAGCGTAGCATTAAAGTTTCTTGTGAACATTATAGGATTTGTATATTTCAGTTTTAAGCCCCAGTGTTTTCTGCGTGTGCTCCATCACTCATGTCTCTGGTGCTACAATGCCACAGGCTCACACGGGGCTAAGGGCTAATTTATGGATGCATAAATTATTACATCAGAGTAACAGCCCTCTCTCTAAATCCACCACATGGGCCAGATAAAGGCTTGGTGGGCTCGGTGCGGCCCACTCCTACATTTCTTCATTCTGATGGCGTTGTATATTGGAATCTCTCTGGCTCGTTGATGATTCTTCCTTTGATTGTTTTGTGACCTTTACTCAGAGGTTGTAGTGTTTAGTTGCAGTTGAATGGAGAGTCGCCTGGTGCTATTCTCTGATTGTTTAGTGTTGGGCAGTAAGTGATCACCAAGTAAAAAATCCCTTGTAATGGAGATGGCTCAGTCCAAGTGCCACACACTGAAATATTAAGTATATTGAGGGAATCCACCTGAGAAGACGAGGCATGTCACAACGTGTAATTGTAGTGTGACTATTTAAGGTATAAAGTTCCTTTATTTGACCCAAGTGCAACTGTCATACTGTGGAACCGTGTTCTTATGAGAATTATTATTAATCACAATTGTGATTGTGATCTTTGCTGTGTTTAAATTAATGTAAAGTGTAGATGTATTGTTTCTAAAACTATTTTACAAATTATTGGAATAATGTAATAACATCTGTAATTCTTATTAATTATAAAATGGATTAATACTGACATTCCTAAGAAGACGTTTGAGCATTGCCCGTGACAGGAGGACGCACAATCTCATTAGGCGAGGATTGACCTGCGTTGACGAGCAATTTAGTCTCAAACACTCAGGCACCTGCAGGGGACAGGAAATTAACAGCTTAAATAGGGACCATTAAAGGCCAGGCCACTTAGTGTGTGTCTTCAGCTTCACGACACACCAGAGACGTTTATATATATATATATATATATATATATATATATATATATATATATATATATATATATATATATATATGTATATATATATATATATATATATATATATATATATATATATATATATATATATATATATATATATATATGTATATATATGTATATATATGTATATGTATATATACATATATATATATATATATATATTGTAAAAGAGTTGAATAACAAACTTTGGTGGTTTCGGCCGTGTGAAATATTGACACCACATTATGCTCTTCTCCCACGTTTTGATGCACTTTTATAAATAGTGCGCTCGCAGCTGGAGAGGTCTTCAAGAGCGCTACAGCACAAAGAGCCACTCAGGTCCGTACTCCTACATTTAGCTGGCAGCAGTGCTCATCTGGTGAGGATTTGAATCACTTTGAAATCATTGCAGCTGCTTCAGAAAAGAAAACCTGAAAAGAGATGGAAATTAGAACAAAAGTTACAGTTAAGAATACAATAATTCTGTCTATGTGTTTGAGCTTTGCATTAGCATCGCAAAGGTTCTTCAAAACATATGAGGGGAAACCACATGTCCAGCTCCCACTCCTTTTCATCACTTTCCTCCAGTCACAGTTTTGCTCTTATCATTTTAAAATTAACTTAACTCTTTTTGTAAAAGGTCAAAGAGTGAATTGAGCCAAAGGCGGTATTTTTTGATTGCTTTATTATCCCGCTCAGCATCAGACGTTTGACATAACAGCTATTTCTATGCATCACCCGGAGCAGATAAGAATAACCTTGATTCCTCATTCTTGTTAACAGTCATCAGGAGTGGATGGAAACCTAAGTATTTGCATCTTTGTAAACATGGCCCTTT
>NW_027316532.1:35729154-35731654 GCF_026437365.1 Eucyclogobius newberryi
CACTCATGCACCAGTAAAATGCTAAAAAAAAGGACGTTTCTAAAATGACTGACTCTTTTATGTCACTATGTAACTTGTTTGGGGGGAAAGTTGTGATGCTTGATATATTACTTTCCCTAGAATGTTCCACAGTATTTCTTTTAATTGCTTTAAATTCACTTTTAAAACATGTATTAAATTAAATAAAATTTATTTTTGTTACGCCCAAAATCACAACAGCAGTTGTCTCGGATGGCGACAGTGAAAAACGGATTAAACAGTGTCTATAGAGACGAGGGCCGATGTCCCAGGCAATGTCCCAGAGTCCCCTGTCCTTAAAAAACTACAAAAAACCTCCTTGGGAAAAAGTAGAAACCTGGAGGATTCCACCGTGAAGGAGAGATCCGACTCTCACAGACGGACGCGAGTGGAGCTGGAGCCACTCAGGAGGAGAACCGGTTCTTCAGGAGGAGAACCGGTTCTTCAGGAGGAGAACCGGTTCTTCAGGAGGAGAACCAATTCTTCAGGAGGAGAACCGGTTCTTCAGGAGGAGAACCGGTTCTTCAGGAGGAGAACCAGTTCTTCCTGAGCTGACCGGCCTCTCACAGATCTGACCTATAACTTGGCCATATGACCCACCACCAGAAAAGTGACATATGGTGCACCTTTAAATCTGTCATATACATTTCTCACTTCTTAACCAATATCATTCTCATGTATGTTTTTGGATGATTAGATGATCAGACATATGAAATATAAACCAGGCCCAAACATTGTCATTCTCAAATGTTCTGAACATGAATCCAGGTGAAAGAAGGTAACAGTGCAACTCTTTGACCCTCTGACCTACTTCAGGCAAATGTTTCCAAAGCGTTTGTGCAGGACCTTCTCTCACAGTTCAATGTGTTATTCCTGTTCATCCCACGCAGCCTCACTGATGTGTGAAGTCGCCTGTGCTTTAATGGACATGAAACCCACACTCAACTAATCTTATGTAACATCCAACATAATTTCAAGTGATTATGATTATTATGATTATGAATACGAGTTATATTAAAAAAAATTCGGGGGGGAAAAAACAAAACTATTTGCTTAATATCAGCAGTGGTTCTCAACCTGGGGGTGGGGACCAACCCGCAGAATGAGTTCAGGTGGGGGTTATTGAATATGTATGTAACAGTCTTAAATATGGCTTGACCCGCTTCAAACGCAGTGGTAAATGTAGACACGTGACTGCTGGCCTTCATTTAAATTCATTCTTAGGCCTTGATAATAAAATAACTCAACAGAAATAAGGCTATTTTAGTCATGTGTTTTTTGTGTTTGTTGTGCGATCTAACGTCATTGCAGTTCTAAAATGTGGTGCGTGGCAGGTGATGGTCCAGGTTCTCTCAGTCTTGTCTCATCACAGTGAGTCGTGTGAATCCTGTTGACATCCTGTCTCTCCCCCGCTCACAATGTCATTCTCAGAGTCAGTGTCATGCTCACAACTGTTTGTAGTGCAGGTTTGTGTTTGTGTGTGTCAGATAGGGCAACAACAGAGGACGGTATAAACAAAGGCTGTACCTTGTTTAAATATGAATTATGACATGTATGAGATGCCACTGTCCTGTCTCTGTTCCACACTTTACATTTGACAGTGTTGTGCCTGTTTATTTGACAAATGGTTTCACGGTGAATGTCTTGCTGATGCTGATGTTATTATATAATATATTATTGCAAAACACCATTTAAATAAATACACAGATTTTTACATTCAGTGTTTGTATCATTTAAAAACTTTAGAAATGACCAGTAAAAATAAGATGAAATGATATAAGAGATTCTTTAATATCCTGTTTTGTTACTAAAGTACAAGAACACCAAATAAATCATTGCAATAAAAATAAAGATAAATAACAGACTTAAAGCTAACCATTTACAATATTATAATATACTTTAGTTAAGATACAAAAAGGCGTTAAAAAAATACAATACAATATAACACTGTGAATTCTTTGCAGTGGTTTGATCACGATCACCTTGTTAAAGAACATTAGAGCATGTTTTAATGGGCTGAACCAGAGTTCCACAGGACGCAGAAATGCAAGCCACTCAACCATCGTGACACCAACTGACTGAGATGTCAAAACTGGTCTAAACTAGTCATTTATAAGGAAAGTTTTGGGTAAATACAAAGTTGTTACACAGTTTATAGATGCATCTCTAAGTTATTTCCTCCGTAGACATTTTGAGATGAGACAAAGATTCCCCTTGTAGCAGTCGTGAGCTGTGTCCAAGGATGCATTATTGACTGATCACATTAGATGGTCTCTGTTCTCCACACTTTACCCTTCGAGAAATAACAAGATCAGACCAAGTGCACGTAGGTTTGCACTTTCCCACACGACCGGAGCAGAAAAGTCTCTGCGCTGCTGTGCTTTGAATCAAGTGTGTTCTCAAAATGGCACTAATCAGGTAAGATATTGTGGCCTTTGACAGTTTCCTGGGACTAGAACACAAATTGTTGCCAGTTCCCAGT
>NW_027316532.1:35741654-35746654 GCF_026437365.1 Eucyclogobius newberryi
CCCTTTACCCTTTACCCGTTACCCTTTACCCTTTACCCTTTACCCTTTACCCTTTACCCGTTACCCTAACCCTTTACCCGTTACCCTTTACCCGTTACCCTTTACCCGTTACCCTAACCCTTTACCCGTTACCCGTTACCCTTTACCCGTTACCCTAACCCTTTACCCGTTACCCTTTACCCGTTACCCGTTACCCTAACCCTTTACCCGTTACCCGTTACCCTTTCCTAATCTTACCCATCACCCTAAACTTCATAACTTCGAATGACCAATCACAGCAGCTTGTACAAACATAATTCCTCTGTCTGTGGCATCAATAAGCGACATTACATTGAAAATGCCGAGACAATTTAAGTCTAGCGGACAGTCTAAACAATAAATGTGTAATTATATGTATTTTAGCCATTGTTTACAGTGCGGTTGCTAGGTAACATTAGTGGAATTACTGCTGGTGATGTTTATAATAATCACCAAAATGATCAAACTGAGGGGAAGAATTGCCCAAATCTTTGTCCAATCTTAAATATGATCATATTTGCTCTGTTTGAGTGACATGAGTCGTCTAAACTTGTCATATGCACTTCAATACCAGCACGACATAACCCAGTGTAATCCATAATGTATGAAACAGTCCGATCTCTGAGTCACCGTCCCCCTCACGCCCTGCACAGGCCCCTCAGTCACACCTCCATACTGGGCTTGTTCAGATCCCCGTTCCCCGTGCTGGCGCCCCCCTCGGCCCCCGTCCCGCCCCTGTCCTCGCACTCGTCGTCACTGTCCAGCGTCTCGCCCTTCCTCTTGGTGTAGCGCTCGTACAGCACCATGAGCACGCCCATGACCCACGCCGACACGGTCCCGGCGGAGAATATGACGAAGCCGATGGCGATGAAGAACAGGTAGTCCCAGTAGCCCAGGCCCTGGTGGCAGTCGGCCCGCAGCTGCATGCCCACCTCTGCCAAGCGTTGTCCCGTCAGCTCGGAGGGACTGTGGCACATGGTCTGGCCCTCGTCTGGAAGAGAGAGGACAGGGACACAGGCTGGTTACAGTGACACACGTTTGTCCTGCAGAAGACAAGACACAATGTGGAGCGAATTCTCACATGTTTTACAATATAACTGCATGTAATTATTGCACATGGTTTTAATATGTCACATTTGTTTTCAGGAAGATGTCATTGCTTTGCTTAGAATATTCTATGGGATATTTGTGTAACAGGTGGTGCCACAAGGCCAAAGTTACAGCTCAGGGGCCTCGTCTATAAAGTGTGCTACAAACATAAATGTTACTTAAGAGGCTTTCTATGTGAAGTTTGTGATACAAGCATAAAAAGAGGTGGAAATGAGCAGCCAAGACTAAAAACAAGAACTTTGCTGACGAGAAGTGGGCAATATACTGATGTGTTTAAGATACCGCTTTGTCAAGTTTAAAAATCAAGTAATAACTAATACTAATACCTTTAAAGACACAATTTAACACATTTCCTTTGACTTAATATCATTAATTATAATTATAGTGCACCTTTAACTACTGTGTCATGTTTACTGCCAATAAACTTCATTGATTTTGATTTTTAAAACCTGATTTTGGTTTGGATCTTGGCCCAATCGGTCGGTTAAAACGTGCGTGACTTTTTATGTAGTAGTCATGTTGACACAGAAAAAACATTGAGAGAAAAGGTTAATGATGAGTCATTTCAACGGTAGAGAATAACTTTAAATCGCAGGTGAATGTAACGTACGTGTTCTTGTTGGAGGTCAAAGAGGTCAAGTGCTGTGGAGTTGAGTGTGAAATGAGTCTTTCTAACGCTTCTTTAATCAGCAGCGGTGTATCACGGAATAATTAGCGTTTAGCTAAATGCAATTAATATAGAGAAATTGGTATCATATAAACAGCAGCCACCTTCACTTTGATATATTTATCATCCGGACCCACACAAGCAGAAGTTAACAAAGCTCTGATAACCTCGGTGATAGCTGTTCCCTGGAGACAATATGGATTTCCTCTGAGTAATGTAGGTCTTTGGAGTCTAGGACATGGCAACATTATTATTCCGCCGGCGCACGCTCGCACACGCATCCAAAAGGTGATCTCGACACATCAACCTGGCAACCCGGCCGTGTGCCATTATACGCCGACAAATCACTGAGCGGCAACCCAAAAAGATAAGGGTATGAGTGTTTTTGGGCTGATAAAACATCTGTGGTCCGTAATGAGGAATATGATAATCAGCCGGCGTGATAAGCCTCCGCACAGAGACACGCTGGGACAATAAGGCCCTGAATAATACATGTTTAGCTGGTTTTATTAGGAGTTGGTTTCTACTTAGAATAAGCTAAAATGCAACAAACTTTCCTTCTGTATAATATGCCACGCTCATATCGGTTCCAAGTGGAAAACAATAAAGCAGGAATTTGACATTGGAATTGAAAAGGTCAAATAACCGATGCTTTTCTGCCCAAAATAGAAAATGCACTCGAGGTGAGATTGATTTGACGTTTGCCATTTGTCTGATCATTAAACCTCAACTCATACTTAAAAAAAATATATTCCTTTTTTTGTCACTATTACCCACCCTTAGGCACAAGGAGGTTTTTAAAATGTATTATAAATCACATTGTTCAAAATATCCATGAATGCAATCAGAAGTTGTGTGTTTTGATCATTCTGCTACAGTAACTTTTGGAAGGGTGTTTTTTTTTTTTTTTGCTTCACAAATTTTAATTGGCAGAGATACAAGAGAACGATGCAGCGGTGTCAGTCTGATCAAAGGCAAGAGAGTTTGTGCCGCATTTTCGAGATCATCACTGATTTCTACTCAGTTTCAGCATAAAAGGAAAGACATAGGAACCGGTGGTGGAAAAGTATTATTTCTCACAAAATGTTGCTATAGTAGTTGTCAGGGGAGAACTGTATATAAGTAGCAAAACAGTAGACATGAGTTGGCCTTTTAACAGTAAATCATGAACCATAGTCATAGAAGTGCGGCATAGATCATACAGTTTGGCTTGACACACATTATAAAAAGGTTCATGTAAGAAAACTCAACATCCCAAAACTATTTAGAAATATCAGTTTTGTGACGGATAGAGTTGGACAAATGTCAATATAGTAATATCTTCTGTTTTAGAGATATCTGCGAAATTAAAAATAAAAACACAATTGCAGAGTAATCACTTTTCTTCTGTTTTTTTTAGATATAGATATGCGATTTGATCATTCTCAGCCACACAGTGACGGAGGATGAGACCGTCCCGTGTGATGATTGACTGCGGTTCATTCACAGTCTTAATTAAACAGCACTCACGGCCTCGTAAAGTTAAAGGTCTCCACACGAGGATGAGTGATGGGTCAAAGATGGAGACGACTCACAGATGATGTATTCTCATCACAGGATGTGCCAGGCCTTAAGAATAAAGATGGGGCCCCAGGAAACCGTGGCGCTGCCCACTTGGACCGCGGCTGCAATCACGGGGCCAAGTTTGGCTTTTGCACAATATGTACTCAGCCTCGAATTAGCTTCAGAGACTGTGAGAAGCTTTATATCAGCTGCAGTTCGAGGCTTTCGCTCCGTCTTGATAAATGAGACGGATTTTACAAGAAGTGCAAGACCTGCAAAAGGCGAGTTTGGAGTCGATACCACAAAGACATTCTATCCACGACTGTCAATCTTTATCTTAAACAGACGACTTTGGATATTTATTTGAGGCTTGTCATGGTTGTGGTCGAATGCAGAGTGTGTGATTTAGAGAGTGGTGTAACGGAATAATGCAGTTTCAATCTTTTTTATTATTAAGAAAAATATATTGAACATAATTAGAAGGCCACTGCCTGTCTGTATACATAAATAAGATGAGATAAGATATTCCTTTATTGTCCACACATGGGGAAATTCCATTGTTGCAACGCAGGTAGATACACAGGAAAAGGACAGATAACTTATAGCAGACATGTCCAAACTACGGCCCGGGGGCCAAATGCGGCCCTCAGACCAATTTTTGTTGGCCCTCCGGCTTCCTGCTAAGTTGGTCCAAACAGTACTTTTGACGTTATACCAACCTAATATTCATGTTCCAAGTCTTATTAAAAGGTGTGGAGGCGCATTGAAACTATGTCAAATGCAATGGGTTGTTTGTGGCCCCCTGCTCTGTGTAAGTTTCAAAATGCGGCCCTCTGTTAAAAACACACCCCTGACTTATAGGAAGTTTAAAAAACACTCTTAATAGAAGAACTCTTATAAACAAAACTCCTATAGACAAAACCTCTCACTTGATAAGGAATGGAGAGAACAATAAAGATAAAATAAAAAAACAGCTAGCATAAGACAAGATAATACTAATAAGAATGGTAAAATAAACACTCTATTCATCAGTTACATGGTACAATAGTTGTCACAATACTAAAATATTCAACTCTATTTCAATACTAAGGAAAAGGCTCAAAATTCAATTCTTTTTTTATAAAAGACTACTGCCAATAAAGCTCAGGATTATGCTAAAACTGTAGGTCAAACGTGTTATTGATATGCTGGAATGAGCTTCAAGTTTCAATACTATTTTTAGTATTGATTCGTGTTTAGATATCGATACTTTTGACAGTCCTAAATGGCACACAAGTTTATTTACTGTGCACAAAGAAATACACATATACTATACTCAGAACAAAGCTGAATTTTGAGATTTTGAGAAGTGTGTAATGGACCAGTTCAATCATTTAACTTTGTAGGAACAGAAACTTAAAAAAGACAAGTTTCAACATAATCTGCCACAAACTCAGCCTTTTCCAGTTTCATATCAATGTTTAAATCTCCTAAATGTCTTCATCCTTGTGTCCTGCAATCACCTGCTGCTGTGTTATTATGTGTTTTGCATCATTTGTCATTACGGATGTCAAGAATATTAAGTTTAATCGATAATCGCGATTGCTGAGGACACAATATAATCATTAAAACAAAAAAGTTATAATTGTGAGAATCGTAGGCAGTCATTTCATTTAACATAAAA
>NW_027316532.1:35751654-35759067 GCF_026437365.1 Eucyclogobius newberryi
CTTGTCTACATGTTCAGCCCACGCTATCATACATATCGAACTAAAAAAGGACTGGAAAAATACCTTTTGCGAGCAACAAAATATGTGTGTGTCTATCTGTCTCTCTATTAATTTAAAGCAAAAAGATGCAAGTCACAGAACAGAGTCATACATAAGTTATTTTTGCACTTCATTGAATACTTTGATGACTGTTCACTATACGGATTTTAAGGATGTAAAACAGACCAGGGTGTTTAGGGGTCTGAGTGTGTATGTGTGTGTGTCTGTGTGTGTGTGTGTGTGTGTGTGTGTGAAATGTATGTAATGAATTTGAGGAGACCCCAAGAAGAATAGCAACTGGTTTGTAGGAGCTAATGGGGATCTTAATAAACTAAACTAGACTAAACCAGGGCTATACAACAGTGGCTAAATAACCTTAGAAATACAATTGAAGAAAATATTATGATTCATTATGAGGGTTAAAGGACGACCTTTGGTATTAAAAAATGATTAGTCCATTTTCTCACATCAAAGGATAAAGAACAGTTTAGGCCACACTAAATACATCATCGCGAGGTCAGAAAGACTAAGAATAGCTGACCTTTCCTCCATCACATAAGAAAACACGCCTGCACACCTCTCAAATGCAGCATTAGTCAGATTACCAACATGGTGTTTTATTTTCCTTCCATAGGCTCCTGCTTCCTCCTCTGGCAACGCATGAGTGGAGAGAGCGAGTGAAGGTTAGATAAGCAACAGCCTCTAATCATCTTATCGCAGCTGATCAACACTGTTTTAGCTCATTTTAGAGCCATAGCTTCACAGTATTGGATATGTGCAAAAATGTAACGGTCCAGCCAAATAAGTTGGCTGGACCGAAATCTTCTTTTGCAGAGTCCCTGCCCTGGAGTAGTTATAGCTTTAATGCAGGCCTGGTGCAAATTGGCTGCCACGCTTCGCCACATCAGTTTACCCCAGGGCAGCTTTGGCCACAGACGAATGTGAATAATGGACAACTGTAGAGCTTTGTGGAGCTGGTTAAGCGCAATAAAAAACTAAGCTATTACTATTATTATGATGAAGACTGGAAAAAAGAGCAAGCGTACAGATGATGTAAGAGGAGTTATAACCTGCAATTGTGTTCCAATCCAACTGACAAACTATATTTCTGTGTTGTCTAGGGGCGGGCGATATTGACAAATAATAATACGATATTTTTAATAAAATCTCGATAACAATATTTAGAGAATCCAATGGAAATATTTCTTCAAACATATTAAGGTTTATTTATCATAAAGATGGGAAATGTCTGTAAAATGAATCAGAAAAGTTCAGTAATATCACCTTTTACCTTTGATACTGCTTACAACATAACTTTAATTTCGTTTAAATTGTTTTCATTTTGCCTTGTCCCGACTGCTATTGTTTGTCTGCCTGAGGTGAAGACGCCCAAAACATTCCCACTCAAGCACCACATCGATCTTGGAGCAGAAACACACTCAGACATAAAAACACATGGTGCCGGGGCTCCACAAGTAGGCCAGCTAAATTTGATATGCCACACCAGATGGGACTGGGTTCCAGCTGATAAATAATGCACAGCCTATACCTGTTTTAAACTGAATAAATAGCACAGTGTCATGGGAAGATTTTAGTCATACATTCATTTTAATCTTCTTTTCTTCCATGATCTATAAAGACTGATGTATTGGTGCCTTCAGTGAATGAATTTGACTGTGAATGTATTCTGTCATTGTCTGTTTATGTGCAGCAGAGTAATATTACTTAATTACAACATATTGTACTCCAAGTAAGTCACGAGTAACTGTTTGCACATTATATAACCTCTTATTTATATTTAAGGTATCTTGTTCGATCAATGACAGACAAAACAAAGAAACAAAGAACAGAAACAATAACCCTATGATACAATATAATAATATACATACAGCATTGAGAATGACTTTCGGATGGAAATGGAAACGTCTTGATTTTCCAAACAGTGTCCAGATGACTGTTTCTATGATGGAACAGTCCCGGATGAATGAAGGATAACACAGACTTATGTAGAAGATGAGACATGAGGTATCTCGATAACGGAGACCTCAGTACAACCCACCAATTTACGTGACTAATGGGCCATACGCAATCAAAGGTGTTGTTGTTTTTGATGTTAGCCTGTCCTTGAGTCCTGCCTAACCTTGATTCAGTTATGATCATGAGCTGTAGAGGAATGTGGTTGATTGGAAACTCCTTTATGTGCACACTTTATTATCTTTCCCCATTTATTCTATTATGACAAGGAGCTCCAGCTATTTGACAAATTCCACCTGTCAATCTCGCCTTTTATTTACCTGGCTTCACAAACAAAAAACTTCCCAGCTCCCTTTTGTTATCTCATTCCCCTCCAGTTTATTTAGATGAATATTTAAAGGACTGGCCTGCGTGTGGCCTCTGCTTTGGCTGTTTGCCCGGGATGGTAAGGAGTCCAGAAAGTCATAATAGCTCTGACGACCACCCTAATGTGGCACTGGTGCTTCTCTTAAAAGGCTGGACCTTTGGCAAGTGATGAAAGATGTAGAATTGGAGTTTAGCTTTGGTCTGAAAAACCTTTATTCCTTCAGTATGAAGAAATATTACCAACACTTAATAGTCAACTGCTAAATTTAATTATGAGGCAACCAATAAGTGAAAACAAACCCTGAACTATACCTTTTGATACTATGTTTTGTTTTCACTTTAGAACTCTAAAATGTCATGTATTAAGAGACCAAGGCATGAAATAAATGATGTAAATGATGTTTACAGCCTATTAGCAAGGGTCAGTTCCTGACCCTTGCTAATACAATAGTTGTTTACCTGTTGACCAGAGTGTGTATTTCATTCAAATCAATTACAACAGAAACATGCTGTATCTAGAACATTACAGAGGTATCCTGTAGGTGATTGCTAAAGCGCTGTATGTTATTGGGAGGATGTATTAAATCAAGGGTTTACATTAGCTGGGCTGCACTATCCTCAGCTCCTTGTGTCTTGAACGTCTAGTTTCTAAGAGCTTTGCTGACGAGGCAGAGCGGTTTGTGCAGCTGCCGCTGATGGCATCACACGTCCAGAGCCAACCACTTAAGGTTTCAGCTAAAATATGCAAATTCGAGTTTGAAAGAGTTTCTCAATAAGGGTGAGAACCCTAAGGAAGAAAGTAAGTCCATAAATTATTTTTGGTGGTATATTAAATGCCGAGGGTAATGTACTCGTGTGTCGTGCTCTTACTCCTGTGAAGAGTTCTTAACCATCAGAACTACAACTCCTATGGATCAATATCCAGGTTTTTAGCATCTGCTGCGGGATTAGTCCTTTTCTTGGCCCAAAGAGTGAGCTGCTGCAGATGAGGAAAACGAGCGGAGGCCCTCGTGTGGCGCACTTACCTGGGATTTTCCTCTCTAACGTGAACTCACTTTCCAACAAACTGGATGAACTGGCGCTGCTGGTTTTTGTTCGTCTGCTGTACAGCTGGAGGGCTTCCAGCAGGGGAAAACACGAGGCGCCTGGTCTGCAGATGTAACTGTGATCGCCAAGCACTGCTCACCTGCTCTGGAATATCTTTTTATGAACTGCAAAACAATTCTACTCTCCACATGAGTTCGAGGTTTTGAGTGTGTGGAGTGGTCCTTCCCGGACTCATAGTGTATTATCCTGGGAGATTTTAACAAGGAGAATCTCAGCCACGAACAAGCAAAGTACAGACAGTTTATTAAAGTCCCGACCAGAGAGCAGATAGTTTGGAGTACATGGACACTGTGATGTCATAAATTCGATTCTGTGAGGACAGCATTATACTATCACACACCAAAGTCACTTTCAACAATGACAAACCCTGTTTCACACCAAAACTGAGGCAGTTAAGCAGCAGAAGGAGGCAGCGCTCAGAGAGAGCACTACAAAGACCCAAAGTATGGATTTAGCAGGGAGGTGTCGAGAGCTAGATCACAGTACAATACGCATCTGAAGCAGCAGTTCTCTGACAATAACTCCGCCTCTGTGCGGAGAGGGCTCCGGCTTCTCACCAACTACAAGCCCAGAGCCCCCCATGCTGCAGATGACCGGAAACTGGCTGAGGAACTTAACACGTTCTACAGTAAATGTAAATGTAAAGTTGTGTACATATTAAGCCTATTTTTTTTTTTTTATCTTATTTTTTTATCTTATATGTTATTGTTATTTTTATCCCATAGTAGATTTAAATTGTTTCTCTTTTGACTTATTAGTTGTTCTTTGTTTTATGTAGCACCGAATCACCAAGACAAGTTCCTATGTTTGTGAATTCTGTTCATTGACAATGGCAATAAACCCGGGACTTGACTTCATCTTGCAGCATCTGGACTCCCCAGGAACCTACGCCAGGATCCTGTTTGTGGACTTCAGCTCTGCAGTCAACACCATCCTGCTGCTCTGCTCCAGGACAAGCTCTCCCAGCTCAATGTGCCTGACTCCACCTGTGGATCAGAGGCAGTGCGTGCGCCTGGGGAAGAATGTCTCAGACACTCAGACTATCAGCACAGGAGCTCCACAAGGCTGTGTACTTTATCCTCTGCTCTTTTCCGTGTACACAACCTGATGCACCTTCAGCCACGACTTCGTAAAAATAATCAAGTGTGCATTACACCACCCTCATATCGGGCTCATCTCAGACGGGGATGAGTCTGTCCACAGGAGGGAGGTGGACCGGCTGGTGTCCTAGTTGAGGACTGGAGCTCAATGCCCAGAAGACAATGGAGAATTTGTGGACTTCAGGAAAGTCACAGCCCCCCAGCCCCCCAGCCCCCCTTCACTATCACTGACTCCCCCTTCACCACCATAGACTCTTTCCAATTCCTCTGCATCACCATCAACCAGGACCTCAAGTGGGAGCTCCCTCATCAAGAAGGAGGAAGTACTTCCTGCGGTAGCTGAGGAAAGCCAATCTGACAGCGGAGATGATGGTGCAGTTCTACACGGCCATCACTGAGTCCATCCTCTCTCCTCCATCACCGTGTGGTACGCTGGAGCCACAGCCAGGGACAAACAGAGACTACAGCACATTGTGCGCTCTGCTGAGAAGGTGATCGGCTGCAGACTTCCATCTATGCAGGACCTGTACGTCTCCAGGGCTCTGGGACAACCCTTCTCACCCTGGACACAGACTATTTGAGCCACTCCCCTCAGGCAGGAGGCCGCTCTAACATTTTAACAATTATTCAACCAATACTATTCATGCACTTTTCACTTTCTGCACTATTTCCGACCATCTGTACATTTTTGTGTAAATATCTGTGTACATGCCAAGTTTATTCTTTATTCTTTACCTTATTTTATTTGTAAATTCTTTAATTTATGCATGCTGTATTTGACTCTATAGATGTTGCTATTATTATTATTATTATTATTTTTATGATTCATTGCTTTATGTTGAGACAAGTTCCTGTTTGTGAACTGTGTTCAATGACAATGACATAAACCTTTTCTGATTCTTATTTTGACCCAATTAAAACAACTTAATAGTTTACTATTAACAATTAATTTACTAATTACATAATATAGAATACAATGTACAGTTTCATATTTCTCACACTTTTAAGTACACTTGTCTCTATGATTTTGTACTGCAAAAATAATAGCCTAATTGAACTACAGAAGATAAAAAAACAAGCACTATATATTTACAGCTTGAACATTTGGTATTGCTTATAATTTATAGTTTACAGTTTACACTCAACCTATTTACAATTGGCTCACTGATGTGCTACTTTGAGAAATTGTTGCCATAAACTCTTGTGTTGAACACTCTGGCAGAAATATTTCTGTGGTCACCTGAGGTCTTTAACCTTTGACCTGGAAGAAGTTACTGAAGATGTTTCTTTCAGTAGCAGATAAACAACACTTCCACTGCACCTGATTCACTCTCACACTGAGAGGGAGCGACAGCTGGAGTCCTGGGACGTTAGACTCAGAGCGCTCACAGGCAGAACCCAGGGAAAAATAACCTGCCCCACACAAACAAACACACAACACACAAACACAACACTACACACCACTCTTGACCCTATTACCTCTGCACTGGTTACTATATGTCTCTGCATATGCCTCACTGCTCTGTGAGAGCGATGCTGTGATGGTTGTGTGGAGTCTATTGGAGTCCTTGAATAGGGAACTCAAAGGCTCAGTAAATCCTCACTGTGGCCTAAGTTCTTTTCTGGGCATTGGACTGTGCAAGTGTGAAAAGAGTAAACAAACACTCTTTTTTCTATTCTATGTCTTTTGAGTATTGAAAATCAAGCATGTCTGTGGTTGAGTGGTCAAAGCCATAGCATCTATGCCAACGTTGAAAGAATGTGCTGAATGTCCTCCCATCTCTCTCCCCCATTTCACACTGCGCTAACCTGTCTGATGGAGACAGACAGGTAATTAAACACAACCATGTCTAATAATAATGATAATAATGCCTTACACTTAAATGCGCTTTACAAGGTACTTTTGTGTCAATCTCACGTAGAATTTTCAACAACTCAAACTATATACTTGAAACTATATACTCTATCCTCACTGAGAAAAATCACATAAATATGACAAAATTGCACTTTTAGAATAGACTTGATCTTACAATATAGGGTCATGTTAAAGCACCAGTATGTAACCTTTTGGAGATGACACGTCGCCTTCATGATTCCAGTGAAATAGAAGGTTAAAACCATACTTCTGAACAATATTTATGCAGCTACACACATAGTTTATCGACCTTGATTTAACCAGGAAAGTCCCACTGAGATGTAACCTCTTTTCAGGGGAGTCCTGAGCACAGAGG
Source organism: Eucyclogobius newberryi (assembly GCF_026437365.1). Taxonomy (NCBI): domain Eukaryota; kingdom Metazoa; phylum Chordata; class Actinopteri; order Gobiiformes; family Gobiidae; genus Eucyclogobius; species Eucyclogobius newberryi. The sequence goes on from NW_027316532.1 coordinate 35,758,472, forward strand.
GGCGGAGCCTATTGTTCATATTTTTAGTAGTAGACTAGATAGTAGTAGAATATTATAGCTAAAAGAACAACATTCCATAGAAAGGAGCAGGATGAGGCTCTTCCAGGCCAAGTACGAGTCAGGTTTGTAAAGATGCAAGCCAGCTCATTGTAAAGATGTACGTTTTTTAAAACTTTTTTTTTTTTTACATCCAAAAAGAAAATTGCGCTTTTGTCATAGTCTGTGTATAAAAAGTTATGTGCTGAGGTTTTATGGAAACCATAATATTTAGTGTCGAAAAGGACAATACGTCATCTAAAGATTTTTAAATTCTCATTATGAATATCAGGCCTTTTCCTATACTTTTAAAATGTAATATAATGTGCTTCCAACACTAGCTGCTTTACTAACATCCTTTATATTTGACTGAGGTTTGTACATGAATGGATTAGGGAAGAGTCTCTGTTGGCCAGAATAGCTTTTCAAGGAACACAATCTAACTCCCATTGAAAGGTATATTTGAATGATGTGAGGCTGTGCCTAATGTACAAGCTACACATGATCATAACCATTTTTGCCAATCATTTTTTTGTTGGCAAACACAAATGATTTGGCAC
>NW_027316532.1:35759167-35889167 GCF_026437365.1 Eucyclogobius newberryi
GTGTGAACTCCTGTGATCTTGTGGTGTTGTCGTTCCACTTTGGGTTAAATACATGTTCTGTTAGCAAAATATATAAAATCAATGTTGTTTTTAAGTTGGGCTGAATTTGAATATTAAGTTTATTGTTGATGGTAAAAAGTTCAAACCTCAACTAACACATTTAAACACATTTCTGTTGTATTGAAATAATATTGTCTGATTATCGTTATCAGGAATTAGATAAAGATTTTTGTCACTATTTTTGCCTTAGTCTTATCATAAAGATACTAAATAGTTTTGCCCGCTTTAATCGTGTCTACTGCACGGTTTTGGCCGTAGAGGTTTAGGTTTATAGTTTTACTTCCTAACTCTTCGGTGATCTTACTGTGTTGCAGGCCATAGGTCCCAGCACATAAAGGACTCGCGTAAGATCATACATTAGTCATTTGGCATTTTGCACCGTGGACTTGCCACTACTGGACTGAACTGGACTGTTTGTGTCAGAGCAAATAAAAGCAGATTATTAGAGTTTAATCAAGGGAGTGAGTGATATTGTTGTGGCTGTAGACAATAATTCTGGTACAAACATTAACAAATAATAATAAGAGTACATCATTCATCCATGAATCGATTTTCTTCAGTTCATCCGGGACCAGGCTGCTGGACCCTTCAATCCAAAGGCTTGTATGAGGGCAAAATGCAATCATTTATAATTCATATAAACTTGAAGTTATTTTGCAATGTCACTTAAAACATGTACTGTTATCAACTTAAGATAATACAGGTATTTTGAATGACATATTTAATATACCTGGCTCTCACTGCTTTATTGATGCGGGTATATGGTCTTACACGTTGGGCACTTGCCAAACCTTCTGTGTCCTGAAAAACATGAATCTTAATGTAATAATGAAACTCCCCCAAACTTCTTCCCATATGTGACATCAGAGGTCAAAGTGAGTGTAAACCCAGGGCAGAGCTGCCTTGTCTCCTCTGACAGACTGATCCAGTAACAAGACGCCACTCAAGGCTCTGACTCATGCCCAGGATCATGCCCTGTCACCAGACGCAGTGCCACACCAACCCCCTGAGCTCCTCAGGGTCTGGAGGGCTACCACAGTCTGGACACTTTACTACGTTCCTCTTGACGAAAATAAATACAATATAATTTTTTTATAATGAATGTAAACGTTGAAGTCAATTGTGTTTTTGGTGAAGAGAAGCTTTAGAGAAGCTTTAGAGAAGAGAAGCTCAAGTAGATTTAGTTGAAGCCCTTTATACTAAGCTGCCCCCTGCAGGATGTAAAGTTGATGGCAGCGCATTTGGAACCATTTTTCTGCTATTTATTTTCATCAGCAGCTTCAGTAAATAAAATCCACAGCATAATTTGAATAAATAACAATACATTTGTGCCCTCTTTAAGTACAACTTATATCAATATTTTCCAGCGTCTCTTGTGTGCTATAATCTCACCTCTACGTCAATAATGAAAAGTCAATTATGATGTTTTAAGTTTTGATTTGGACCCACATTTGCTGTCAATTAGGTCAGTTTGGTGCATTTTTATTTATAAGCCACATGCTGTCACACACGTCTCTATTTGTGCCAATCCCAAACTCAGAATAACACTTATTAAAGCAGAAAATTACTGTTCACAAAATAAGACTGCAAAGTAAAGAAAAGTATACTTTATCTATGACATGTTATAGTGACAGCCCATTAGATGAATCATGTATGTTGTATCTTCTCTTTCGCTCTTTGACGTATTATCTTGTCTTTGATACTGGTGATCTGTGGTGGCAGTGGCAGACCAGATCAGTTTGAGTTACTACGGCGCATTTGTTCGGCTCAGATTCTGTCACTCAAACGGCCTCATACATAAACAGTGAGTGTCATCCATCATCAGTTTTCCATCCAAAATAAAGAGAGGAGACCAAACAAACCTAAACAAGTTACAGTTTGTTCCCCAAACCCTAATATCATTCAGTACAAACCTTTCACCATATTTCAGCTATTCAAATCAAATACTGTGAGGACACCATCACACACCAAAGTCACTTTCAATAATGACAAACCCTGTTTCACACCAAAACTGAGGCAGTTAAGGCAGCATAAGGAGGCAGCGCACAGTGTCGGGGACCGAGAGCGCTACAAAGATGAAGAGTATGGATTTAGCAGGGAGGTGTCGAGAGCTAGATCACAGTACAATACGCATCTGAAGCAGCAGTTCTCTGACAATAACCCCGCCTCTGTGTGGAGAGGGCTTCGGCTTCTCACCAACTACAAGCCCAGAGCCCCCCATGCTGCAGATGACCGGAAACTGGCTGAGCAACTGAAAACTTCTACTCTAGGTTTGAGTCTATCCTACAGTAGATACATTGTTTTTCTTTAATGCATGCCCTTTTTGACTCTATGTTGTTTTATCATTGTTCATTGTTTTATGAAGTGCCTTTTTAAGTGCCTATGTTTGGGAACGGCAATAATCCTTTTCTGATTCTGTTCAGCTGCATAAATGTGAACACGCCTAAACATACCTAGAGTTAGACACATACCATCCTCTGTTGTCTTTTATAGAATTTAATGAATAGTTTTATTGTATGTCTCGTAATGGCTTCTTCCTGAATGGCTGATTTCCTTTGGGATCAAGAGAAATCCTGTTAGATTAGATTATATTTTGTTCATTCACTTGACGCCACATAACTTGGGCCATAGTGAATGTTTATACATACATGAATCATAAGCTATATGGTAAGATTTCTGGTGAATGAGCCGGCAGATTTGAAAGAGACAAGAAAACACAGTGAAATAAATACATTACAAACAGAAAACATTATAACTAATTGCCTTTATGATATTTAATACGACAATAGTAGCCTAAGTGATTATAATTGACTATTTATTTCTATAATGTCCATGAGAAGCTGAATCCTTAAGACACATGAACCACTGGCTCTTTGTGCCCTTGCATAACCGTAAAGACCCACTCAATAATGCATGGTCAGACTAGACATGGACAAGCTGATGGAAAAGCTGACCTCAACTCCTGCTTCACCTGGTCAAAGAACTCACTCTGGACACTGACATCAGAAGATAATGTGTATAATTATGTCTTTATTTAAAGGATTGAAAATGCAGATTTGGTTTGTGACACAAAAAGAAACTTTAAACGGGAAGTAGAAGAATCCCCTTAATTATGTAACACTTTAAATATGAATAAACCACAGTTTGAGTTACATCGTTGCATAACTTCCAGGGTTATTAACAAAGAAGGATTTTTAAAGTTGAAAAAAGTAACCATAGGAACAGGAAGTTACCTCGTAAACATCCGATTAACGCTTCCTGGTTTGATTCAACAAACTTAACTTCCAACACTATTCAACATGACACATTTTCTTCGCAAGCTTGTGATTTTGCGGTGTTTGACGCAGAAATTGCCCGCGGGATGCGGCTTTCCGCCCGGCCAAAGTCTCCATGAGCCGCACCGAGGAGGAGCGCCACAGGTGACCGGGGGATGTCGCTCTGTGGCCGGGTTCGCTCGCGGACAGGACCGCGGACAGCACACGGAGGCGGAGGAGGCGGAGGAGGTGCATTTAAAGCGGCTGGACAAGGAAGATGAGGGTGATTGCAACAACTTTGATTATTATAAACGAAAATAGGTTTAGTTAGTGAAATGTTGGCAGTCTAATAATGTCTTTTCTTGTGCAGGTATTGTGGAAGTGCGCATGTGCAGACAGAGAGCCAGGAACGCTTTGGGACATGTGTTTGTGTCACAGGTAAGTGCACACGTGATATAATAGATCCATGGTGCACACGAGGGTCATATTATGCTATATTAATATTCTTTAGACTCTAAAGGGGACACATTATGTACAATTATTATGTCCCTCATTAGACTACTCAAAGTTGTATTTGATGGATTCCTGCATATTTATTTCATGCATTTGTGTCTTGAGTGCTCAGAAAATCCCCAATTTCACTTACCCCCTATCTCCACCCCGTCCTCTGTGCTTACCTAGGCTTGTTTTGGGTACATCTACAAGGTTAAATGACACATGCCATTTTTCAACAATAAAAAATCTGATGCTTGTTAGGATGAATGATATTATGAAGAGGAGGGGCCAAGAAATCAATGGAACCATTAACAATGAACTAAATTAAAAAGTATGATTGAAGTATTTTGTACGTTTAATACTATATACCCCCCAAAAAAGCCTAATATGTCCTCTTTAAGTTGCTTACTGATAGGCCTGTCACTAACAATTATTTAGCAGTCGACTCGTCAACGATTTGTTTTTTCAAATGTCAAATGTTTATTTCTAATGAGACTTTTTAAATACATTATCAACCAAATGCATTTTGAAATATGATGACTGAAGACTTCCAGGTGGAGAATAATTAAATAAATAAAGTGCATAATTTATAACAATTTGAAATAGTTGGGTTTTTGTATTGTGTTTTTGACATTTTGATTTAGTAATGTCACTGTCTTTGTTATAAAGTATTTTTAGATATGATATAGATGTATTTTAGATAACGATTTGATGATGATTATGATTGGTAAAGAGTGCACTGAGAAGAATACTTTTCAATGCCTGCAGATGCGAGCGCTGGTGTCCTCTCTGTCCACTGACACAGCCGCCCGGGTTGTGGTCTTTCGGAGCCTGGTTCCCGGAGTCTTCTGCGCAGGTGAGTTCTGTTTTCAGGTGATTTTGGAGAGTTAATGGTTTTAGACCTGTGGCATTAACATCCCTCTATATAGAATTAGTTTTATTCCAAAATATATGGAAGGAAAAATTAACCCATTGCAGTTGGCCTGTTGTTGGGTAAGAAAAGGAGTTGATGATGCAAAACTGAACATGCCACCTATTTTTATTGTCAAAGGATGCTCAACTGTATTTCCTCTGGAGGGATAAATAAAGTGAATATAAATATGAATCAAAGCGTGTCTAAATAATGCCTGTGTTTTGACTCAGGTGCAGACTTAAAGGAGAGAGCCCTCATGAACAACTCTGAGTCAGACCTGTTTGTCCACGGCCTACGCTCCCTCATGAATCAGATAGGTACATCAGAAAGCTTAAATGATTGCAATTAAATGCCACGTTTGTATTCACTTTCCTTTGTTCCGTGTTGGCAGCCGTCTTGCCCATGCCAACTATAGCAGCCGTAGATGGAGTAGCTCTGGGAGGTGGGCTGGAGCTCGCGTTGGCCTGTGATCTTCGCACTGCAGGTCAGTGACGGTTAAGTGAGACCAAAGTGTGATAGCAAAACTTATATTCTTGGCTTTAAAAAAATCAACTCAATTCTCAAAACATGTTACGATTGTCCATTTGCAGTCGCACCACGCAATCACATCACTCACGCTTACACATACAAACATGTTAGTTTCCATGCTTTGTTGGAAAGATGGGACACAACAGTTTACAATACGGAATCAGTATAAAACAGGTCAGATATGTTCTATTTATTTAACAACGGTTCACATAGCACCCGAGGGAATTAATTTCTGCTGTCATTATTATGGCTTCTAGGAAAAACCTTTTATATTTCTGTCATCACCAATTGTCTAGAACATCACCAAAATCACTTTCACTGTCACTTCTTACTGCTGTCATGGACCACCATTTGGCATCACCCCAAAATTCTCTCTTCCCTGGTGGGATTTGACTGCAGTTTATTTTGAGTGCACCAGAGAGACGTAGCATGGCTGCTCGCGTTTAACATTTGACATTGAGCTCTTTGCACTGACACTTTTCTGGCCAGACCTCTGCCCAGCTGTTCTCACTGCAGAATCTGCTCTGTGATTGGCCGATTCACCTCTTGCTGCTGTGTGACTGGTCGAGCCTTGATGCTGTGGTGAGCAGGTGTTTGTCAGCGTTGCTGTGATAGAGGCATCAGTCAAGACGTCACGCCCGATGCAGGTTAATGGCACGCGGCAGACCTTCAACTGTCCTTTACGGTGTTTGTGTGTGTGTTCCAGCCTGTTCTGCACATATGGGGCTGATAGAAACGACTAGAGGTCTACTCCCAGGGGCGGGTAAGAAATCCAGAGGTCAAACGAACAAGTCCATTTGCCCTTGTCATGTTTTAAGTATGTTATATTGAGATGAATGGACAGCTGGAGCTTGACCTTGGAGCTTTGTTTGTCCTGTAGGGGGCAGTCAACGTTTGCCGCGGACAATTGGTGTCACTCTAGCCAAAGAGCTCATCTTCACAGGTGCAGGAACGCTTAAATATCTGTCAGTTTTTTCCTTCCGTCACAGCTAATGAACTCATGAAGTTTAGTAATTTGCATATTTCATGTGACATAGCTTTTATTCTATTTCCCCTATACAGCAAAGCAATCTTGGGGAGGGTTTAAGATGTGGAAGAGTCAATTGTACACTCTCCATTGCTCAGATTTGAAGTATTTGAATTTACTGTATTAGGGCAGCATTATGCATTCATAATAGTCATTGTAAAAAAGCAAGTGTTTCTTTATGTACCCCCCAAAATTTCACATTAAAATAGTTCAGGATTGTACTCGTTATCATAGATTTTTAATTGAACTCAAATCCACCCTACCCTTCGACTATATTCTATTTCATTGTAGCTCTGTAAACCGATCCATTCAGTTCCATAGCTGTCATGCCCTAGAAAACCACAAAAGCTCATGATAAGTGCTTGAGTAGTGATTTGACCTCAGGAAAAGAGTTTCTCCTGCTCATATCCCAGACGGGCTTGTGTCGTTATCAGGTCGGCGCATAGATGGACGGGCAGCTGCGGAGATGGGACTCGTAAACAGGGCAGTTGAACAGAACGAGGATGAGGATGCTGCCCACAGAGAGGCACTCGGTCTGGCCAGAGAGATACTGCCCCAGGTCAGGACAACAGAACACACTGGAACACTCTGCTCCCACTCAGACAGTGATGCTTTCCCACTCCTTAAAAGGGCCACCGAGCAGTTTTCTTATTGCTACTGTCACGCTGCACTCGCCTCTTACATTCTCTCACTTTCACTTTCTCCATCTCCTCTCACTTCTCTCTGGGTTTCTGTTATTACACATTTCTTTCAGTCCACTTCAAATGCCGACTGAGCCAAAGCGGCAATCAAGAAACAAATAGCACAACACTCAGACGGACGATGGCGTATGGGTGCGTAGAGCATAAAGCATTGGCTGAATGGGAGAGACAAATGAAATATAACACAATAACTAACATGTCCATGAAAAGGTGTAGATTTGATCTTCATCGTGGCCTTTGCTAGTGGGTGGAATCTATTATCCTGTCGGTGAGCGTTTTGCCTTTTAACCTTTACAATTGAAACTAGAAAAGTTTGAAGAGCTGAAATAGACCTCAGGATTATGTTGTCACACATCATAGAATTTTCTGTTAGCCTAATGATAATAATAGAATCAAAAAGCACTGAACTTAACATTCTTACATAAATGTATTTACCACTTGCCAGCCATCAGCTTATTGGGAAGTTACTTTAAAGGCCAAAGCCAGATGTGATCCAGGAGAACTGAAACAGCTTTGTTTATTTTTTGGGAAATATGAAACCCTCAACTTCAGTGATAATTTGTGCAAAAATTCTCATGCATTGTCCATTGTCATATATCCTAGTCTGGAGTAGACATGTCTGATAACACCGCTTTGTTGTAAGACAAACAACAATAAAGACAAATTGGGAGCTAATCTTTCTATGAAGAATGTCCTCTCCTTTTAAAAATACGGTTTAAGCCTTGCTGTTGCCCGTTTTGAAAATACCACACAAGCTGTCTTTTTAGAGACTTTCTGAGCCATTTATCGATACAATATGATTTCATCCAAATAAAAAAAGTGATGATGAAAATTAAGATTTGTGACCCCTAATTCTTTTTTTAGCACTCAAGCCTTGAGGACTGTACTCATAACCTTCACCCTTTCACAAAGTTACAATATGAAGAAATCACGAAAGCAGATTTGTCAGAACATCATCCTGTTGAGATTGTGACTGGTGATGCAACACCGAGTACTGGTGCTTTTGTTTCAAAGTCCATCATTTTTGTTGCACTAATTTTGTTCTATATTTGAAGCAAATGTCAAACTTGAAAGCCCTTTGCATTTTAACAGTGAATATGTTTTACACAGGCTCCCATTGCTGTGCGAATGGCAAAGGAGGCGATGAACAGAGGTGCTGAGGTGAGCCACAAGCTACAGTATGATTCTTTTTCTGGGCATATTAAGTGATTATTTTTTTATCTCCTCAGGTGGATATGACATCAGCAATGGCAATAGAGAGGATGTGTTATGCCCGGGTAAGACTCTTGAAATACTGTAATCAGTTCATTCCTAACTTGCATATTTTCAGCTTTTATCTTTAGTAACATGTCTGTTTTAGGTGATCCCCACACGGGACCGACAGGAGGGGATGGCTGCTTTTATAGAAAAGAGACCTCCAATTTACATAGGGGAATAAACAATAGTTTTTGGGTGTAACTGTCACACATTACAGAAGTATCCTGATATGATAACAGCGTACACCATTATGTGCTCAAGCATCACAATTATGTGTATGTAAATAAATGTAAACAGATACAAATAATGTACCTGATTTACTAACATAAGATCTCCCTTATTTCCACACTATATAACATACTGTAGCAGCCCTAATGTTAAATGTTCCTGTCACACTAATGTTATAGATGCATTGTTATTTTGTAAGCTTCAGGTCATTACAGATTGGTTACAAGTTTGGGGCGGCTGGGCCTGTGTGTGAGATGGGACTGACTTGTTTGGGTCTCGGGCTGTGGAGACCAGGTTTTGACACACGGTATTTTCTGTTCTTAGAGTTCTATCGCCATAGTTACGGCCTACAGTAACCAATTCTGTTCTGGAAATAAAGTGACAAGTTGTGAGCACTAACCTTGCATTCATTGCTGAAAAGAGAGATGTTACAATACATGAATCTGTTTAAGAGAAGAGATGACAAAGCAGTCAATATTATAGCTATGGGAATGTACATTCTTTATTTTAACATGAAAACATCACTCTCAGCATGACATGGCAGTTATTTTTCATCTGCAATTCAGTTTTGGGTCTGAATGAGTACCAACAAAACTAAATCATTTAGTTTAAATATGCTTTTCTGGCATTGGTGGTGTACTGTTCACTAAGAAGTTCCCCTTTTTTGGGTAAGTAAAAAAAACAAAAACATTTGTTCCATTCATTTTTGTGACCAGTATTCCGATAAGTGTACCGTCGTTACTCACATTTTGAAATGATAACTTTAGAGTTATCAACACTTCATCATTAGCTTGATAAATAAGCAGATACATATGTTTGATAAAATGCAAAATGATATTGTCAGAAGATAATTGTTGCTTTAATTTGAGAATGGCCCAGAACATGTATATAGTCTGAAAAGACATGCATCCCAATTAGTCATTAGACATTATCCACTTATACAGTATACAAAATATTGATACACAGCTTGTACGATGTACATACACACATGCTCACACTGAAGTGCTTTCTTTGTCTTCAAGACATTGACGAAATGGGAAGCACAGTGAACATTATATTATATAAACCATTTTCTCAAAGCCTCCAATATGAAGTCCAATACATGGACCAGTCCTTTATTGCCACTAGTTTATCCAGACAATTTCATTCATGATCCTCTTTAGAGTAGCTTGCAGATCATTTACAGACAAACTACTGTATATAACTATCACCGTGTTACACACTTATATCACTTTTAATTATTTACGCCTCTATATTGTAAAGTACTGAACAAAGCCATTGCTGTTTCTGGCCAAGTGTCTGTTCATATTGGTTCATAAGCTAATACAGACTAAAAGAAGGGCAACAATCATAATGTGGACCAAATGTGATGTTCCATTTGAAAAACAAACAAACCGACTGCTATGGACAAACGGCCAGGCATTCCTAAATGAATGGTACACACACAATTAACTCGGCATGCTTGAGCTCACAGCAGAGTCATGCGTCAAATAAACTAATAACAATTCAGAGTTACTTTTTGTTATTCCGGTTGGAGATCATAATACTACACATTATTATTTTCTCACCATTAGTGTTATTTTTTGATGGGTTTTTCAAAAGATTTATGAAATAAATAAGGTTGTGTGCAAATAATTGCGTATTTTAATGCATGATAGTATCACACACAAAGAAACCCTCAGGGGGGATATCCAGGCTTTTTCCTGATTTTATTTCTGAAAAGAAAGAAAATGTAATGAATGTTTCCCCCTTTCAAAGTGTTTAAGACCACTGTTATTTATCTTTGAATAGTTATGAAACAGTAAACATTCACTCAGATTGTACCTGTGTGAGATCACTGTGCCGCTGTACGTCTTGGGGGCACATTTATAGGCTGCCCAGTTCGGGCGCGATGGCGCTGTAGACTCTCCAGAATACTCTCCGCCAACATTCTGACATCTTTGTGAGTTTGAGTGTGAGCCTGAACTTGTTCGAGTTGTTGCAGCCCGCCCTCCTCCAACAACATGCTGCAATACCGAGAGGCTAAAGGGAAGAAGAAAAAGTATTTATTTTTTTATATCCACACACACACACGCACACGCACGCACGCACGCACACGCGCACGCGCACGCGCACACGCACGCGCACACGCACGCGCACGCGCACGCGCACGCGCACGCACACGCACACGCACACGCACACGCGCACGCACACGCGCACGCACACGCGCACACACACACACACACACACACACACACACACACACACACACACACACACACACACACACACACACACACACACCTTGGTCTTAGGTGTATTACCATTCTTACTGCAAACATGTTGCATGGCCCAAGCTGCCCATAGTTGGACGCCAGGTGTATGAAAGCACTCCAGTAGTGGAAAGAAAGGGTTGAACGACCTGTGAAATAAACACTGTTAGAATAGTCAAATAACTCCAAACGCACAGAATAGCCAACAGCACAAACACACAGCATTCTTATCCGATTTTCAATTAAAAAGGAAAACACTCTACAGCTTACCTGTAAGCAACCATTTCACACTCCGGTGGAGGCCACTTTGTAATGACATTGTGCTTCAAAACAAAACATATAATAATTAATATATTCAACAAAACATATAATAATTAATATATTCAACATATAATTATTGGCACTTGCTTAGTGGATATTTCTTACAAGTTGTTCAAGCAGTGTGGACCTCAGACTGGGGCTGAGTGTCCAGGCATCTTCTCCTCTAGATGTGAGATGGGCGAGGATTCCTGCTGCAAAATAACTGACCTCCACCTCTGAGCTGTGAAGTAAAGTGCTAATATGGTCCAGGAAACCCTGCACCATCAGTTCTACATGGAGCTCTGCAACCTCTGCTATATTGTTCTAAAATATAACAAAATTGTCAAAATGTGACATCTTCATTTATTGAGCAGTTACAGAACAGCCCAAACTCACCAGTAATCCCAGGACCTTCTGTTGAATGGAGGATTCATTGGGGAATGACTGCAAAAAATCAAACAAAAGTAAAAGACATTCAAGACATGAATCCTATTTTACAATGTGTACCTTAAATAGCAAAACAAGTATGTCATTCAGCATATTTGCATTTACACTATGTAAATCAAAGTTACCTCCAGCACTTTTATAAACAGATCCAGCCCTTGGTTCTCAATAAAATGGCGACAAGTTGTGGGCGATTCATCAGTGAGATTCCAGAGTGCACTCAAAGTGAACTTAAGAGTTGCATCAACCACGCCTTGAGTGGCCTTCTGCCGGACTATATGCAGTAGTTGCTGTAGGTGAAATTATTTTAATTTGAATTAAAAAAAATTCTGTGTCACCAAACAATGGAGGACATAAAGAAAAACGACCTTCACTATGAACAGCTCTGCTCCAAGCTGGGCTGTCTGCTCTGTTGACAACTAAAAAAGGACAACAATTTAAGGACTTGTTACTAATTTTCTTCAGATATTACAATATTTACTTTGGCAGCAAGAATAGAGATGATGGCTACGGCCATCCTCTGCATGTTTTGATCTTCATGATTACAAAGCCACTGCATCACAAGTTTAGCTGCTTCAAACCTAAATTAAAAACAGAATACAAACCAGTTTTGCCCACAATTTATGCATAATAAATAAAAATATATTTAAATTCAGGTCTAAGAGTGTTACCTATTAAAGGGGACTTCCTGCAAAATACGATCACTGCACAAAGACAGCAGGCAGTTTTTCTGTAGCTAAAGAGAGAAAGCAATTGTTTGTACCATGTCAATCAGACAAAAACAGGTATGTAGAAGCAGAAAAGGAAAAACACCTGTTGGTGGTTGGGAAATGTCCTCATAGCCTCCAAGAGTAGTTGAGTGACAGTGCTCAAAAGTCGCACTGGCATTCCTGCTGCCAGGTCCTGCTTTGTGAGGTTAAAGACGCACGCGCTGGCTGCAAGTTGGACATTCAGAGTGGCTGGATGATTCCTCATTCCCAAAACAACCAGCTGCAGACACAGAAAAAACATGTTTAGTGGGTGGATGTTTGTATCCATTAAAGACACGTCTGTATAAGTTATTTCAGTTCACCTTAAGGATATCTGGTCTCGGCTTTTCCATGACATGGGTGAGACTAAACAGATGGAACAGGGCTTCTCTAACAAAACCTTCTCTCTCACTGTACCTGCGAAGAGCTTCGCATATCTGCGTCTCATTGGCCTCCCCAGTTACCTTTAAAGTACAAGGTAAATTACTACAACTGTATAACATCATGAATTATATAGTACACATTTAAAGCCACCTTTAGGTTTCCTTCTCCAGAGAGAAAATCAGAAAACCCAGCATCTGTAGCTAGAAGTCCAACAAATGTCATTCCTGGCCTCTCCTCAACAAATGCTTTAACAGCCGCATCGGTCACCTGTAATACACAATGAATAGTGGATAAATATGTTGTAAAAATCTTGCTTAAACTTTTAATAACCTGGACATACATGCTTTCTCCCAGACACATCCAGGGAAACAAGTCCAGGCAAAATCCCAGGCTGCCCAAGTAGTTGACGGGCCACATCAGAAGTGAACTGTTTGTCATCACTGATATCTAGATGCTGCATATCACAGTGAGAATAATGACGATAATAATAACAAAATATAACCAAATAAAAAGGGAATAATGAACTCACCTGTAATACATCCAATTGGCCGATGACACCAAGCAGCTGTGCAGTGCTCATCTCAAGTCTCTTTAACTGATGCAAAGTCAGAGAGCGTAGTCTCTCCTTTAGACCCAAGAGAGGAGACAAGTTTGTGACAGACGTGTTGGACAGATCCAAGCTCTCCAAACGGGGCAGGGAGCAAACGTCCACAAGCCCCGAGTCATAAAAGTCCACATTGGCCAAAGATAGAGAGCGTAGAGCGTGGAGGGAGCTGAATCGATACTGGATTGGTTCTTCCAGAGAGCACATTGTTAGACCGGTTAACACAAGTCGCTGGATGGATTCCTTTAATAAGAACATGTTTAAATAAGATAAATTAACCTTTATTTGTCCCACTATGGGGTAATTTCAGCGATGATCATGTGTTGTTACCCTTCTGAGCTTACCTGACAGTACTTATTGGTGGCCAGGCCTTGTAAAATATCTGGTATGGTGAGATCTGCATTTACTCTTGCAGCATCGAGCTCCAGCAGCCTGTGCGGACAGACGCCTCTCTGAAAGGCCTCAGCAGAGATGCGTGCAGTCCGGATACATGCTCTCCTCAAGCGAAGATATTCACTATTTCGAAATACCCCTACTGTGCTGTCATTCAAAAGACCTACAGGAGAAGAAGACAAGCCACCCAAAGTTAACTGGAAATATGCTGTTTTAGATCCATATGCAATGAACTACTTAGTGGAGGAATGCTGCAGATGCACATTGTTGGAATATGAGAGATACATTTAATAGATACACACCCTCCATGGCCATCTTGGTTAAAAGCTGGTCTGCGAGCTCTTGTGGGAACAGGACAGCCTCTCTTAAACACAGGGATCCATCAGGGCGCTTCTGACAGAAATATTCCAGGTTCTGGCTTACGTAAATCAGACACAGGTCTGTAAGCGACGCGGGGGACGCTTCATCCTGGAGGTTAACAACATGGTCAAAACACTTCAAACCCTATGCACAATTATCCTGCATCACAGGAGAAGCAGATGGAAAGATGTGACTTACCGTGTTTAAAAAACTAGCGGCCATCGCCATGGTAAACACCTAGGAATCGTTCATGTATACGCAGAAACCCTTTTCCACAATTTACTATACAACACGGCTATTTAACACACACATGTTTTACAAATCGACATTGCGAAGATGAAAAGACGAGTTTAAATATGTAATAAAGACGATCGGGCAAAGCTAGCTCACTTGTTGTTGCCTCGGTACAGGAAATTGGCTTTTCGTGCAAAAATGTTGGGATCCGTCGCCAACGCTGGAATAATGCATGTTTTAGAGAGACTAACCAATAGCTGACTCGACAACAGCTTTGAAATTACGACCGAGGCTTGTGGATAGTTGTCACCTATTCTTGACTGGACCGAAAGACAGTAAAACAAAGGTTATAACACAGGAAGTACACGCTGAGTGGGCGGGACTACGGAAGCCTGGTTACTAAACAATACGGAAGTGTGTCGGCGCGGCACCAGGCATGGTTGAATTACTTAACATATTTATTTCTTTACTATTCATCATCACAGCGAGAACTATTCGTGGCTGATTGTGTTTGGTCAAATATTCGATTCGTGAATATCGGGCATCTTCTTGGAGGTCTCAGCGTTATATGTGAACGAAGTAATCCTAGTAGCAAGGTCATAAACCGTCCACTCAGTGTGTAACTCCGACTTATACGCGACATTTAGAACACTGGGCTTCGAGGATGGCAGGACTAATTAACTTTGAGGACGAGAAAGAGGTAAAGCAGTTTCTTGACAATTTGGGAGTGGAATACAGCTTCCAGTGCTACAAAGAAAAGAACCCTGAAGGTATGTGCACTGTCCTCACACGAGTGGTGCTGAAATAGCCCAACCTTACAATCCATTCAATTTCTTCTACATTGTGACTTGCAGGATGTCAGCGACTGGCTGATTATCTAGAAGGGGTGAAGAAAAACTATGAAGCTACAGCTCAAGTGCTCAAACACAACTGTGAGACACATGGGCATGGCGAGAGCTGCTACAAACTAGGAGCCTATCATGTCACAGGGAAAGGTAGGTGCAAATGCAGTTGTCATTCAATTGAATAATAAACAAGCCTCTGAGTTTGCGTAATAAAGCTATTCTATCCAACTTATTTCTTTGTTATTGTTCCAGGAGGAGTGTCTGAGTGCCTAAAATCTGCCTACTCCTGTTTTCTGCGCTCCTGTAACGCTGGAGGAAAGAAGTCTACAGACGCCTGTCACAATGTAGGTCTGCTGGCTCACGATGGACGAGCTATGGCTGGAGAACCAGACGTGATGGCTGCTAAACAATACTATGAGAAGGCCTGTTCGGGTGGATTTTCTCCTTCATGCTTCAACCTCAGTGCTTTGTATATCACGGGCAATCCAGGCGGTGTGGCCTCGGACATGTCACTAGCGCTGCAGTATGCCACCAGGGCTTGTGAACTGGGACATGTGTACGGATGTGCCAATGCAAGTCGCATGTACAAGCTCGGCGATGGCGCAGAGAAGGATGACAAGAAGGCAGAAGAACTGAAAAACAGAGCGAAAGAGCTTCATGGTTTGGCGAAAGAAAGGCAGCTTAAATTTGGAGAGTGAATGTGAAACAGTTCTATTCCATATAAAATGTGTTCAATTGTTTCTTGCCTGAGAACAGCTCTATTTTTAAACACATCAAACATAAACACCGAGTTGTAAAGAAATAAAATGTATGGTTGAGTTGATGGTGGTTATATGGTTGTGATTTGATTTTTTTTAAATAATAGCAATTATTTAGTAAGGTCACTGATAATGACAAAACCAATAGTAATACGCATTTTTAATCCTTCTTGCAAATTTTTTCTCAACATTTATGGTAGAGGGTCTACCAAGAAACCAAGGTATAATTCAATGCAACATAAATAGTACAGATAAGATAAACTTTTATTTGTCCACACAATGGGGACATTTCAGTGTTGCAATGCAAGTAGGTACAGAAGTAAAAGAACAGATAACTTATAGAAAGCTTTAAGAAAAACAACAACACATTCTTAATAGAAACGCTCTTATAAACAAAACTAAAGTAGAGTAAAGAATGTTGCCTATAAAGAGTAAACCCACCCTCCCCCCTCCTTGCCTGACCAGCCCTGACCACTCGCTTTGAAAATGAACAGAACGTAGGAGGCTGGTCAGGCTGACGCTCCTGCGTGTAATTCACTCTTTGCACCACAAGAGGGCGTTAGAGTACGTTTGAACTTTTTGAACTACACAAAAGTATTTGATCGTGTGTGTCACAAAGCAGAAACCTCTTCACGCAGTTGTCACATTTCTCCCTCGAGACCGGCCGGCGGCTACAGTAAGTCCACTATTCTCTCCGCGGCGGGTGAAGCGTGTGCGGGCGGCTGTCGTTCGCCCATCGCCGGTGATAGAGCTAGAGTGGCTCCGCCCGCGCTCACGGCTCATTCAAAACAAGAGCCCAGCTGTTGTGCGGCGCATCGCGGGGTCCGACGTTAGCTCCGACCGAAGCTGTCCCGCGTCCGCTCAGGAACCCGCCGGACACGCGTCTGCAGGGGAAGACGACGCGGCGCATCTCCGTGCTGCGGTGAGTGGGTTTTAGGTCTCTTTTCCAGTGTTGTTCGGAGGCCCCCCGCCGCCATGCAGGGAGTTAGCAGCTAACCCCCCACGCACGGGGTGTCGGTGGGTGTTTGTGACCGGAGGATGCTCCCGAATCTTAACTTAAGCGGGGGATTCAGACGAGCAAATCAAACGCGGTGGTCCATCATTTACACCACAAGTTTGTCTGTTGTAAACTGAGCTTACAGACTTTGCCGATGTGGTCTTTTTTTGTGTGCGTTTTGTTTAAAGCCATCGGTGAACACACAGCACCGCGCCCACGAGCATCTCACTCAGATCTGATGCTAATGTTGTCGTTATGCTAATGTTGTTAAGCTAGCATGAGTTGTTGCTGCAGTAACGTTATGCTAATGTGAGCCGTGATGGAGAAAAAAACAGATTAGTTGTGCTTGAACGTGAAACTCTACTTTGAACTGTGTTTGTCTTTGTCCCGTGAGCGGTAGACCGTGGATGCACCGGGGCTGTAGTACGGTTAGTGCGCGGTGCGTGTACCTGGGCTGCACCGTTGCCATGCGGAGCCGGCTCAGCGGCCTCGTGGTGGTGGTGATCTCGGTGCGTTCGCCTCCGGGGAGAGCTTTGGGTGTGGCGTAGTCTCCCGCACATCCACAGTCTTCATTTGTCACAGCGCAGTGTTGTTATTAAAGACGTGCCGGGTTCAGAGATGACCAACTTACGAGCTCATTAGTTGTCATAACGTAACAGGCTGTGAAAAGCCGAACACAAAACCCGGTGGGAGAGACTCCAAGTTGCTTTGTAGTGATGTGTAGTAATGGTCAAAGCTCATCCTCTGACTCTAATTTAAATGTGTAGGAATGATCCATGTTGGTATTTAGTGCTGTGTTTGGAGCTGATGTTCTCCACAGTTCACTTCTGACCTGGAGGTCACAGGTTCACTCATGACTCGCATGCCTTTACAGTAATGTGGTGTCATGTTGTGCAGAACACACTCTAGACCCCAATAACATGGTCAAAAACACAAATGTAATAATTAATTCAATGTTGTTGAGAGAGAGAGAATGCCTTTTTTGTTTAAATGTGAATTTCTGCATGCACAATGCGTGATGGGACTGTTTTTTTTTGTAGTAAACCGAAAGATGCAAATGATGACATTGTATTGTTGTGAAAGGAGGTTACTAGCAGTTAAATAAAGTGGATTCAATACATGATGCCTAATCCTATAAAATACCATAGAGTATTTAGTTCATGTTAAACATTGTATTTTTGTATTGTGAGTAGAATTAATGTCCTGCAATATAGGCCTGCACAATTTGGGATTAAAGTCTAATTAACTGTATTTTTAATGATAGGATTTGGTGTGAATCACATGTATTTCAAAACACGTTTGTAAAGATACAAAAGGAAATAATGGTGCTTAAAAAACTTCAGCATTTGTGATTTGCTAATTGTGTCCAGTCATTTGCAATTTAAATTGCAAGTATAAGTGATGAGTTGGTTTTCCTCAGCTTGTTTGTCAAGCCTTTTCTTACATCCCACCTCATCCACCTGAGGTAATCCTGGATATGCCCGGTGTCCATGGGCCCATCTGTTCAGTACTGCTGTTGAACTATTGAGCTCAAGGCCTGCAGTTAGCAGGATTAGTTGGAGATTACATCTGTGTGTGTGAAATGAAACTCCCATCACACTCAGATCCTGTGTTTACAAGAAAGAGGGATAAAACACTGCAGCTTTGCGTCATCCACTTGAAGCACTGGTCTTTCTCAGATGGAGTTTCTCTGATATACATTACACCATTGTTGCCTCATGTCTTTTGTGAAATGTTTGTGGATGAAGCCCAGCTGCTCACTTATTCTTTTCTTATAGAACCGGGCTGTTTATTATCAGTAAAACAGACTTTTGTAACTGCGTTAATACTTCACTACATTTTCAGCAGGTAGATTTGATATTCATTTGGCAATTAGGGAGTCTATCATGGGAAGATCTGGTAACATGTTGCTAATTTATCAGAGATTGGTATTGCAAAATCCTATATCAAAAAGGTTGACACCTGTCACACTTGGCACAACGGAGAAAGAGTAAAGCTTGTCCTGTTAAGAGAACTGCTTACAGGATTAACCTTGTTAAATTCTAACACACAAGTTTTTAATAGGGATGTAACGATATGCAAATCTCACAGTGCAATTCATGCTGCAATAATGTGCAATAGTGACGTTGTGGAGAGGCTACTAGAATTAAGTTGACAGATCTGTGGTGCAAATCATTCCGGTCATATTTCAAAGAATAGCTTGGGCTGATAACCAATATTTTCTATATGTTGTATACCCCTAACCCTTTTTTGAATATTTTTAACAAAGACATATTTCTGTAAAGAAATTTGTTTTTAAAAATGAATAGAATCAGAGAGAACACATAATGCCCTTCTCTCAAGTCGTGTTTCATCATCATGTTGCGCCGCCTCCTCCTGTAAATATGTCTAAACTGATTATTTAGGGGAAAAACTAGTCAAATAATGTGGGTTGTAAGTGAAATTGACACGCTTGTATTTAATGGTAAGTTTTGTCTAAATAATGTTGGAATTTTGACTCAGAATAAAGACTGGATTAAAGTTTAGTCCTGTCAGAATAAAGCAGCAGAAAGCCTCTGTCCACGGAGATGTTGTTTTCTTCCCGTTTCTAAAAAGGGACATCAGAGTTACCGCTTTCATTGTAATTCGGTGCGACATAAAACAATGACAACCTATCTCAAATCTCAAACCGAGAGGTGTTTCAGCCAATTTTCGGTCATCTGCAGCATGGGGGGCTCTGGACTTGTAGTTGGTGAAAAGCCAAAGCCCACTCCACTTTATTTTCCGAGAACAGCTGCTTCAGACACGTATTTGACTGTGATCTAGCTCTCGACACCTCCCTGCTAAATCCATACTCTTCATCTTTGTTGTGCTCTTGGTCCCCGGCCCCGTGCGCGGCCTCCTTCTGCTGCCATCGTTATTGAGTATACTCATCCAAACTTATCTGTGGCAACTCTGAAAACCTCCTCACTACAGGTTTGGAGAGCTTCAGCCTCTCTGTACGTGGGGATCAGGTAAACCATGAGGTGATCTGAAAAGCCCAAAGCAGCGCGGGCCCTGGCGCGAAATGCATTGCAACAGTCAGCGTGTTCTGCTCTCTGGTCGGGACTTTAATAAACTGTCTGTACTTCACTCTACTTGACTCCTGCACTTTCGCGCTCAGTGGAATGTAAACAGTGGTAAGAATAAATGAGGCAAACTCACGTGGAGGGTAGAATGGTTGGCATTTAATGAAAAGATATTCCAGCACAGGAGAGCAGTGTTTGGAGATCAGTCAGATCTGAAGACCAGAAGTTGATTTCCCCCCAGAGAGATCTGTCGGTCAACTTGGAGCAGCTGGAATCCCCTCCAATTTTACGACGCAGGGAGATGAAGAAAAGTCTTGTCTCGTCTTGTCTTGTTGGAGAGTGAGTTCATGTTAGAAAGGAAAATCCCAGGTAGGGCTGTGCTCAGTATATCGATATCGTGATCTATAGTGACGGACTTCTTGGCAATATGTGTATCGATACAGAGATGCGTATCGTGAGATGCTTAAACAACATTAAGTCATTAGAAATTTCCGAGACCTACAATTCTGAACCTACAGACTGCTGAATCTGAGGAGCAGAAAATGTGACTTCATCATAGGACAGTTGTCTTCTGATAACACTGAGGACATTGTGAACATGAGATTCTAATACATTTTGTTATTCTACTTAATCAAAACATCATTTTAGTAAATGTTTAACACCGGTTATAAGGGAAATCCATGAATCAGGAGGCGTATCGTATCAAGTTTTGTGTATCGGGATTCATATCGTATCATGGACCATGTATCGGGAATTTCGTATTGTATCATGAGGTACTAGGCAATACCCAATCCCAGGTAAGGGCGTATATGTGAGGCCCCCGCTCGTTTTCCTCGTCTGCAGCGTCTCACTTTTGGCCAAAAGAAGGGTTCATTCTGAAGCAGATGCTAAAAAAAAACAGGAACTAGATCCGTCTGAGTTGTGGTTCTGATGGATAAGAGCTCTTCACGGGTGTAAGAGCTGACACACAATTTACGAACAAAAACGGACAAAACAAAGAGCACCGAGACACCAGGACTATATCCAAGATGGCTGATATTGATATTGCTGAAGGACGTATATATCGGCTGATACCGATACAGGGCCGATATATCGTTGCAGCCCTAGTTGCAGATATAAAACAAGTTGCAACATTATTCTAAAGACTTATGAGACATCATGTCCCATCTCTGATCGTTGACTCTTCTACACGCTGCCCAGGGAGTCGCTGCAGTGTTGACTTGCTGGTGCACATGACATGGATATTTTACACAAATCAGTCTACTTTATGGCATGTTTTGGCGGCAACACTTTTCCCTTGTTCTCTATTTAAACAAATGGAGTTCCTGCTCTAACGGAAGTGACGATCAGTGGCAAAAAGAGGAAAAAGTGGACGGGGGGGACTAAAGCGGGCCCTGTTGCCCAAGCGACAGAAAGTGTATGTCGACCACATTCATTCAGCACAGATGGATTTGCTCAGTCACATGTCATCAATTTCAAGAATTGATTCGATTCCGATTTTTACGTTTCAAAATAGTTTTTTTCCGATTTCTCAGATCCCATTCGATCCGATTTCGATTCGATCCAGGGGTTAATGTTATTAAAAATGAAAAATGTATTTGAACCGTTTCCTTCACTTCATGACTGTGTAGAGAAGCAACATATTAAAGCTTCGTATTATATCAATATTAAACAGCAAATCTTACAAGTATTGGTAGTTACTGATGGCTGGAAGACTGATGAAAAGGTTAAGGGTCAATCTACCTTCAAGAAAGATAATCCAGGAGTCCTGAATTATCTTTCTTGAAGGTAGATTGAAGTTCACTGAGGGAAATGTAGAAAATATTTTTTATTTAAAAAAATTAAAATAAAAAAAAAATCGATCTTTGGACGTACAAATTGATAATCTGTCATTAATATGCAAATCGATTTTTAAAATCGCAAAATCGATTTTTTTTCAACCCAGCTCTAGTCATAGGCTTTATCGGACAGGACAGCTTGGCGTGAAGTGAGGAGGAGAGAGAAGGGAGGACATGCAGTAAACTGTCTGAGTCGGGATTTTGACTCGCAACGCTGCGGCCGGCTGCACGTGGAGTCTGGCATGTGTCAAACTCAGACTGAAATCAAACTCTACCTTTTTTCAGTCGTAAGTCATGTGTAACTGTGTAAAGTAGAAGACCAAGACAACTTTACTGCATTATGAATTCAAACTGAAAAGAGGCACTCATGTTTCTGTCTGATTTGTAGAGTGTGTTTGTGGCCTCTGGTGTGAGCCGGAGCATGGTGTGTGTGTTATCTCGGAGACTGGCACCATATGTATCACTGTACAGGCCTGTCTGATGAACACGCTCCACAGAAGGAAGTTTAACACCACTTCCTCTCAGTGTTTGGACCATTTACCATGTGTTTCCTGCTGTGTTGTAAGCTTGTATTGGAGAAGTAACAGTTGCAAACAGCAGTCTGACGGACAAATGTCATGTAGAGACTAGGAGAGTGCTGCACAATATTAAAGGAACAGTCTATAATGTTTTGATGTTACATTTTTGTAAACATGACCTGTTTCCCCAGATACGAGGTAAACATGTTCAAATCAAAAATGGCTTTTACTAATAACAACTGTAATGCTGATTAGGGTTGTCAAAATGATTGAAAATCAGATGCTATTTGGAGAATTCTGGAGGTTCCTGAGATTAACGTCAAGGAGGCGTGGCCTGTCTGTCCATGAACTAAGGAGAAAAAAGTTCTGGCAACACACAATCAGTTGTGATTGTTATCATTTCTTTTTAAACGGTAAGAACATAGTTTTGCTATATGAGAACTGAACAGGACTGAATATGATTATGCTATAATTATATAACGTCCGACCCCTCTAGCATGAGCTTTATGTGGCAGACACTTGAGTCTACCAGCTGATGTCTTATTGTGCTTGTAGGCAACAAAATGGAGTTGGCAGAAGATGTTGTTTTCACTAGGGGTAAGAATAGTTGAGCTGTAATAAAGCAGTATAAACTGTAGAGTAGTGCATGAGGTCCACACAGGGCTAAAGATAGGATCAGCTGAAGCTGGTAAACATGTCACGGTTCTTCAGATCTGCACTGAACCATAAGGTTTTGCATCAGCAGGAACATTTCCCTCTCTACTGCTTTTCAGTTTATTTGACTTCTTCTGCAAAGCTCTAAATGCTATTTTGTATATACTATACAAGATTTTGCTTGTGGAAAGCAGAGGATGCTGAAATAATTAACACGTACACTTCAGGTTAGGAGAATCCGGAGCACCAGGTGTGAAACATGTGAAGGTGTGAAACATGTGAAGGTGTGAAACATGTGCAGGTGTGAAACATGTGCAGGTGTGAAACATCTGCAGGTCTACATGGAGAACATGCAAACTCCGAAAATCGTTGCCCAGAAGTCAAACCCACCACCTTCTTGCTCTGAGCAAAGAGCACTAACTGCTGTGCCACAGTGCCTTTGGCCATGAGCATTTTTGCAACTGCACTTAACAGTTTTGAGTGTAAATAAGTTGACGTCAGCCAAGAAGACTCAATTGATACTCGATTAGAATGAATTGTACTTGAACTACAAATAATTCTCCAGGAAACAAAAAGTTGCGTTTCCCATTGACCCATTGTTTTCCTTCATCACAAGGCGCAGTTGTCCGTTTCCCAGATTAAAACTTATGACCAATCAGAGCGTGCGTTTGACAAAGGCAAATGCGTCCACCAGCGATTACACATTCAGAAACGTCTTTGAGACAGAACTTCTTCCAGGGCCAACAACGCTTTCCAGATGGGAGATGCCTTCCTGCGGAGGTCGGGTGGATTGTGCTGTGTTTGATATTAACCTTCTCTCAGATTCAGTGTCTCTTATCAGTTCTTTGAAGGATTGCAAAGATTGACCTGGTTCTGGCAAAGTGAAAATGGATCGTCTGTACATCTGAATAAACAACATCATCTTATTAGCGTTGGTTGATAGTTAATCATCGACTGATTTTGCTTAAATGTTTTCTTTTTCACGTTGCCCGTTTCAAGTCTCTTGGCTCACCCATTTGTCAGACTTGGTGATGGGCCCTTCTTTAGTGCTGGGGGTCATGGGGTCAAAGGTTAGTCCAGGACCAGGGGTTATAGAAAAGCAGTTAAAGGGTGTAAAATACCAGCAACGGGGCACTAACTCTTGACACTGTGGACGCAATCTCTTTTTCTCTTTTGTCACATGTTGCTGTGGGCTGTGGGTGGTAGCACAAAAGTAGGAAAATGTAACTCTAATTTGTTTGTCTTGTATAAGCCGTTTTTACCGCAGCTTGTAAACTGAGCATTAACGTGAGTGGGTGCATTTGTAACGGCCCGGGAAATAAGCTTTCAACCTAAGTCTTTCTTAGAATGATTACTGTTTTTATAGCCTTGAATGGATTCCAGAACTACGGCAATGCACAATAAGAGGCTTTGAGGTAAAACTCTGCTTACTTTTGGTCCAATGGTGGATAAACAAAGAGATGCCTCGCCCTTCCACTTCCCTGCATGTTGTCCCGATCCGCTGCTTTGTGCATCGTCTGTCTGATCCCTGGTGTTTTGGCCCAGAGCGACACCGAGAGCTAAGACAGGTTATGTCATGGAAACTTATGACCCTAAAGCAAAGGGCTGCCAAAGACAATAGATCACAAACACGGGAAGATAATTCAACACTGTTTTTCTCTCTGCTTTTTGAAGCTATTGTTGCCCTGACTCATCTTCCCTTCATAAGACATAAACGTGTTTCCTTATACTGCGTCTTCTCTCATCATTGCTCCAGCTTTATAACAAATCTGTTATTTTTTGTCGTTAAATACCTGCGCACAGGTAATCACCTTTTTAATATTATATACTGGATTCCCTTTTTGTCCTGCCCTGCCTTACCAATCATCTTGTATATTATTTGCAATAAGGGATGTCAAGATTAACCGTGTTATTTCAACATGAATCATTTTTTCAATTACCGAGGTCGGAATATTTAAAGCTGTAGGTTAATCTTGGGAGTTTAGGAACCCTTTGTGTAAATATCTGTGTACATACCGAGACCAAGTTTATTTTTTACCTTATTTTATTAGTAATTTCTTAATTTATGCATGCCTTATTTGACTCTATTGATGTTGCTTTCATTATTATTAATATTTTATTATTCATTGTTTTATGTTGCAGACTAACGGCGAAACAAGATCCTATGTTTGCGGACTGTGTTCAATGACAATGACAATAAACCTTTTCTTATTCTGATTCTTAAAGAAGGCAGAGGGAATGACACTCGCAGAGTTTGCAGTGTGGGATCATTTTCTGTGCCCTTGGGTATTCCCAGGTAAAAGTCAATGGATATTCAATAGGCAAAACCTGCCATCATAAAGTTGTAGCTAAAGATGCTAATGTGATCCAATGTCTTTGAGATCCATCACAGTTTATCCGGGTAAAAATAAACATCCAATCCTCCAAATAAAGTGGTTCAGAAAGCGTGGCAAAAGACAAACATTCATTAAGTTCATGAAGTGTGAAAGTGAAGGATCTGGAAGAGCAAAGCGTCACGTGCATCATCAAAATTCTAATTCTTATTTCAACACTACACGACTCCTCAGCCAGCGCTTGTCATGATTTTGATCTCCGGTTCAAGGCCTGTGTGTCCGTCATCTCTGGGACAGTTACTGACACAGTAGTAGTTTGGTGTCACCCTCACATGTCCCAGCATGCACCCGCGGCCTGCACTCACACGCCCGCTGCTTTGTATTACTCATTGGTAACTGTCAGACAACTGTCAGGCAACTGTACCAGCATGGTATGTCAAAGTCATGGGAGTTTAGCTTGCTAGTCTTTATGCTTTTAATCCTCAATCCAAGTTACTTAAAAAAAACTTTTTTTTTTTTTTTTTTTACAATTGAACATTCTTTGTTAGTCTTATGTAGGCAATGTATTTAATTAGCGGTGTGGTAAAATCTTGGCCACTTCGATTATTATGATTAGTAATGTCCCTGTGATTACACTGGACATTCTTGCATTGACCTTGCAGTGCACCATAAAAACATTTTGTATCACATAAAAAGTTTTTCTGTGGCATTAGATCTGAATTACCAGTGGGCTACGTTAGCAAGGGGCTACAATGGCACAACAGCATTTTTTAGTTTTTTTCCATTATTAAATGTATTAAATCTCTCTTCTAAAGCAGATCAGTAGGCCCATATTTTAGATGTGCAATGCGTTTGAGGTGCAATGTAAAACAAAAAATAGTTTTACGCATCAGATGAATGTACTAAGGAGAGTTCCATAGTTTAGGACCAGCCACAGAAAAAGCTCTGTCATCTTTAGTCTTTAATCTAGACCTGGTGCAGTCCAGCAGCAGTTGGTCAACCGACCTCGGTGCTCTGCCTGGAGTGTGCAATCTGAGCATTTCTGAAAGGTAAGAAGGGGCTAGATTGTGCACTTAAAAAGAAGTAGTGACTTCTAATCTGGATTCTTAAAACCACAGGTAGCCAGTGGAGCGAGGACAGCTTGGGTGTAATATGGTCCTGGAGTCTCGTCCCAGTGAGCAGGCGTTACAGCCGCATTTTAGACTGAGGACTGGTCAAGGCCAAAGTACAGTTGAAATAGTCCAGGCGAAGTGTTATCAGTGTGGACAACTGTTTCCATTTGGTTTAGAGGCAAATAAGGCTTGTCTTTACCTAAAAGTCCAAGTTGGGAAAAGCTAGTTTTCGCCACTCAACTAATCTTTTCCCTCAAGTTTAAGATTCTATCAAAATGAATGCCAAGACTTTTTACAATGGGGAAAAAAAATAATGAAAACTCACTAAACATGTTTACTGGTAAATCAGGGCAATCATCAAATATTACAGTTTCAGTCTTTTTGTCATTCAAGTTTAAATAAATAAAAAATTAAAACTTCATTTAGTCAAGTGTTCCAGCAGAGGCTGACTTTGTGTTGAGGCAAATCGATTTGCACATCATTAGCACAGCAGTGGAAGGACACTCAATTTTCCTTCAAAATTGATCCCATTGGCATGTACAATGAAAACAAAACTGGGCCGAGAATTGAGCCTTGGAATTTTGTCTTAAATAGAAAGATTCATGGTTGACTGACAAATACCTGTCCGATATGTATGACTGGAACCATTTAATCTCTGCCTATAATGTCAGCACATGACTCATGGCGGGACAGCTCCCAGTTGTAAGCGACATTTTTATCAGATTTAAAATGTCAGTCCTTAGTGTTCCCCACCATGGGGTTTAGGCCATATTTTGACTTAAATTGTACTTAGTTGCCAACCATTTTTATCAACCTGAAAGACCTAACCCAGCTCATATTGTCCAATCTAGAATTTAATCTAAAGTGTAGACATTTCAGAATTTCTGCCATGCCTAACATTTCTGGTGCCTTGGCAGACAATGGAAATTGACAACAAAACACTGTCAAAATTCACACATTAGTTGATCGTATTATCACAACATTCACAGCAAAATGGGTCCATGGGTCCTACTGTTTCTGCTGGTGTGTTGATTGTATCACTTGCACCTTCCACAGCTCTTCAGTTTGGTGTCACGAATGTGTGCCAGCTGAAGTCACGAATGCCTGGACTCTTATATCATGGATCCGTGTGAAATGCTGTGCTCCGTTCTGGGTTTCCTCTATTGTTCAGTGACTTCTTTATTGCTACACATCTATTCACATTGCACTTGTTTAGCTTATTCAGTTGAGGACTAGCAATCAACCATCACAACATACTGTAACATGACCATAAAAGGAATATGAGTCATTGCCTTTTTTACCACAGCATTTCACCTGCCGGTGTATGTGGTGTGGATTCATCCAGGTGCAGCCTTTTGTTTGGAGTCCTCAAAAGAATCTGCTCTGTTCTGTGATCTCCACTCCTGCAATCATCATGAATGAAATGTTTGTCTTACGCTTTGGCTTTTCCATCTTTGTGAATGATTGCTTCTCATATCTCATTACAAATCTGGATGTAAGTCATGTTCATGTTCTAAAGATTTGAATTATTATTATTATTAGTTCACGTCTCAGTGAGGTTTGACTCCCGGGCCGGGCCTTTCTTTGCAGAGTTTGCAAGTTCCTCCCCACGTTTGGGGTCTTCCTGTTTCTCCCATCGACCCAAAAACATGCACCACAGGTAAAATCCTCCTCCCCAAGCAGCAGCATTAAAGGATGGGTCAAATGCCTGAGAAAAAGTTTCCCTGACAAAGGATTAGTAAAGTTTACCTTAACTTTACGGTAAGAACCTATACAACTTGGTGAGGCACTGTTGAATTAAATAATAATAATTGTGTTATTCCTAAACTGTATTTTCTGAAGTTTTGGTGCATGTTCATAGTCCATATGACTATTATTAAATTAGTTAATAATAATAATAGTTTAGTTACTAAATTATTATTTCAGCTCTATGTATGGACAGAATAAGCAGATTATGTTTTGAGGGCTTGGCGAAATAGCGATACAAATTGAAGTGTTATATGTAACAATATGCTATGGGGGAGATATCGTGATTCTCAACTTCTCTATTTAATGCAACTCTATGCTCAAAACACACGCCTTTGTCCAGGGTTGGGGTTCTCCACCTTCTCCTCCGCCAGCCTTCATTGTGCTTTGAGTGAGGAGTGGCAATTAATAAATTAAAAAGTTATTTCACTTTTTTGCAGATAATTTTTTTCTTTTATTAAAACTATGTTCCGGTTCTTAATGTTATCAGGCAGAAGTATTACTCGTATAACCAAGTAAAAATATTAGCATTTTAATAACAAGAATCGTTGCCATTCTCTTAAACTCCATCTCAGCGTTGCACTATAAGCTCTGTGGAATGTTCTGATGGATCAGATTATCCCATGTGCGCACGCTGTTTTACAACCTGTGTTTGATCAATTAAACCTGAATATGCACACGACTATCTCATTTATGATCAATTACACACCATGTTATATTGCGCTTTGTTCTCATAACACAAAAGCGCCGGTTCTGTCATTCACGGCTAGGTAAAGTGTGGAGCGCCGGGGGGAGGGGCAGAGCGACTGTGACATTGCTGATGGAAACAATGTCCTTCCTATTTTTAGTCAATGGATGAATGTTTTGGTGGTGCGTGCATCCGGTCTGTGCTTTTGTCTGTGTTTGTCTTCTGGGATTGACGGAGGCCTAAACCAGTCTATAAGCAGTTACACGTATACAACACAACTTGCTCATAAAGCCTTCAGAAGTACGTGAGGGGTTTGTTTTTGGAGAAGGCTTGGGGGGGGGGAAATGGCGAGGTGAGAGTGGCAAAAGTCCGGACATTATACAGCTGTTTGAATCTCAGCTGTTGCTTGGCCCCCATCGGACTCGGTTTCCTCTCGCCCCTCTGTGTCTGGCCTGGTTTGTCTCTGAAACACATACACATACACATACACATACACATACACATACACATACACATACACATACACATACATGCACAGCGGATGGGACGGGAGGAGGCACGCGGTGTAACATCCGTCTGAGAAACATCAAAGAATCTGTGGTTTATAGCTGCTTCTAGATGCCAGTAGAACCCTTACCATATAAGTAAAAGATCCAAGAAGCGTGGCCAGATTTGGTCAATCCAACCATTTGCTTCCTGTTACTTTCCCCATCATTAAGTCCACAGTTTATATGGCACCACACACAAGTCTTTGTCCGTTTTAAATTACAGAATTAAAACTGTCCTGCTCCTCCAGTTGTAATGCAAACTGTTTATGGGTTCATCTGTAGTTGGACATGACTATTGGGAAATCGCAACATTTCTTTCTTTATTCCAAAATATATCCATGAGTATGCAACTCAGCACAGATTTGAAAACCTTCAGAGTAACTTTGAACCCTCTGTGCTGGTGTCTTGCCGTACGTTACCGCCACGACCTCTGACCTACTGAACTCTCCAACAAACGGCTGCTGAGTGTTGAGTGTGTCGCTGTCCCTCTGGCCAGTGTGACGTGCCTTGTCGCATCGCACGTTTGCTTTTCATTCCTGCGCTCTGATCACATTTGTCGTTTTTCGTCTACTTCTTGGCAAGTCACGTCGTCACTTTACTGGTGGCTTGCTGCTCCTGTGGCGTAATGGGTTATTTTATCAGGCCCTTGACACTGGGGCAGTGCCATGTTGAGGGAAGTCATGCATATAACCCCGTGTGCGGGTGTCCATGCTCTGTTAGGCAAGTTCAAAGGGCTCGGTTACGGTTCAAGACGGATCTTTTTAGCTCGCAGATAATCATCAACAAAGATGAAACCCACTCCCCGCTGTTCAGGCCTCAGGCGTGTGTACAGCATGTTCTTTACTTCTGAATTCAGTCCAGCAAGGCAATTTAATAGAAGAACATTTTAGTCGGGCACCCATGGATTTACAGATTTACATGCAGGGAAAGAAAACCAACAAAAAGTTTAGACGATCACTTGCGTATGGCGTGGTCTTCATTATTATACGCCACTAATGTTTCTTCTCCTATTCACCTTATTCTTGAGGTTGGCCTGAGCGCCGCTATACGACGTAGTCCTTCTTCCGCTTGTATTGGGTAACACAGGGCTGCTGACCTCAAGGGAACAAAATAACACTCATTGCAGTGTTGACTTGTTGCTGCACATGAACATTGGACATTTTACACAATTCGCATATTTTAGCAGCGAGACTTCCCCCCTCATGACTGGAGTTCCCGCTCGACCGAAGTGAAAACACAACGAACGTCAAAAGTGGGCGGGATAAGGTGAATAGAGGTTCTGCACTGACATTAATTTACAGGTTAATCTTTGTGTTCATTGATGCTTACAATCAAAGATGATAGATTCACTGTAATACCATGATTCAATCTTACCAGCTGAATGATAACTTCAGTACATAACCCATGTCCTTAATCAAACAGTCTTTGATGTGTGTCCAAGGAAACGGCACGTGAGCTGAAAGATTTGAAGTTTTTGGTACTGACGGACTTGTAAACTATCTGCTGACATCCGAAAACATCCAACTTCCTGTGGCTGGATTTCACAGTTGTCATTTTTAGAAAGAGGGCATTGTTCAAACCAGAAGTGCGGGTATTTATCTGTGTGTTTGCTCTCACATAATTGAACACTTTGTCAGGTTGTAGCATGTTGTAACTCTAAAGTCTCTGGCTCACAAGCCCCAAGGTGCTCTGGGTTACCGAGTCCTCTGTCAGTGTGGAGATGACATGTTGTGGTTGCATGCAACAGTGTTGGGTAAATGTGGACATGGTTGTGTTTGACTCAGTTTCAGTCTGTTCTGATACACTAAGAGCTGTGTTTCAGAAGGAATGGGGGCGTGTTGTGGCCAGTGTTTGACAGAATAATGGCATGCACTTGTAGGCATCACTATAGAAAAGGGGGCTCATCAAATTGCATGGTAGAAGTGACGAGTGACTGCACAGGCATGACTTTAGCACAGGGACTATACAGTGGTAATTAGGGCTGGGTATTGCCTAGTACCTCTCGATACAAATCCTGATACACAGAACTTGATACAATACGCGTCCTGATTCACAATATCCCTTAAAACCAGTGTTAAAAGTTTACTTAAATTATGTTTTGATTAAGTAGAACAACAAAATGCATTGGAATCTCATGTTCACACTGTCCTCAATATCAGAATACAACTGTCCTATGATGAAGTCACATGTTCTGCTCCTCAGCCTCAGGCTGTAGGTTCAGAAGTGTAACTCTAGTTCTAATGACTTTATGTTTAGCGTGTCACAATATGCATCTCTGCTACACGTTTTGCCAGGAAGTCCATCACAATATGTGGTAATGTTGTAAAACATGTGAAGAAATATTTTAGTGCGCTTAATAGGGCTGAAACAAGTTGATTAAAATCGGTTTAATTAAAAACGAATCCAATAATCGTCATCTGGTCTTCGAATGTGCAATCGAATTTTAGATAATCGTGAAGGATGTCTTGAAGCTATATTCCACATTCAAATCATTTTATGATTAAAAAAGCAACGTAAAGAATAATCCTTTGTTGCAGCCCTAGTGCTTAATAGTTTTAACTACTAATTGTATTGAGAGATCCAATCATTTCAAAATTCATTGACAATTTATCCAAACTTGTGTCTGTAAAAGTGTGTGGTTTGGGTTTGAGTTCAGCCATTAAAGGAGTCTTAAAGGTTGAATGGACGATTTTTTTGGCATAAATTTGAGTCTTATTTCCTCGTGGCGTGGACTGCCGATTAGTCCTGCCACGTATCAATCATAAAACGCACCTATCGCTCACCTGCAGCCGTGTGCGGCTCATCCCACATTTCCGCGTGTCTAAGTGCATGGATCTATCATAATATAGTTCCCTCAGAGTACGGGGCAAAATGAAGACGGAGAAAGACTGTTCGAGCTGACTCAGAAGTAGACTGAAATCTACGGGAGACGAGAGATGCGATGCGATCCATCGTGCTAATAAACGAACGCACGTGTGTGTTGTATCAGTCCGCACGGGGGAGTGGCATGCGCACTTCCGCCTGCGTTCTCAAATCGCCAAAAAATCGTCCATTGCGCCTTTTAATTTACCATTTTAAATATCTGATAATGGGCTTTTGTCTTACCTATGCTATTGTCATTGACAACATTCACAAACTAGGAACTTGCTTTGGTGATATGGTGCAACATGAAACAATGAATAATTATAGTAAATCAAGTATAAATACATCTAAATGGACAATATGGGGGGTTGCATTTTGCTATATTACAGAGAAGAAAAGAGCGGCGCTATGTCAATGATGGAAGACTGAATGAAATGGCTTAAGTCACAATTTTTTTTAAATCTTAAAGAGACTGATTTCTATTGTGACTCTTGTCCTGCCCTCTCACTTTATAAAACAGAATATCTTATCTTTTAATTGGCACTCAGGGCACACTCCTGCTCTCCTGCTTTTCCTCGAGTGGTCGTTCGCTGACCAATCCCCTCAGACTCGTAAAGGAAGACATACAGATGGTATCAGCTTCCTGTGAGACACACCACGCTCTTCCGCAGTGTTCGCTCGGCCTTTCCTTGTTTGGAGGCCATGCAGGAAACACTATATGCAGTCAGAACCACTGCCAAGCGCTCCACTTCCTCCACTTCTCCCTGCTTCCTCCCTCCACACATCTGTCGTCACACTTGGGTCATTGACTACGTTCTGCCAGTGCGTGCCTAGGTCTACTGCTGTGCCCACACAGGGAGTCCTGCTGCTGTGGGTGCTGCCTCCTGCCACGCAACCAGCACTCTCCTCTCCGAGCACCATTTACTGTACATCCGGCTTCAGCAGCAATGACAAAGCTCCATGAAAGAAATGGCTTTTTTGATCAGAAATGTCAAGAATAAGGACTGTCTTTGTTTGTTACTTGTTTTACAAATGGCCTTTTCAAAATATTAATATATTGGATTTTAAGATAAGATAAGATAGTGTGTAAGACAAGTGGGTGTGTTTATCCAGTGGTGAAGCTACAGTAGAGAGCAGGATAAAGGACACGGTCTAAAAAAAGCACAATCACCCCCACAGTGCAAGCTGTGTATCAAGGGGAATTTCACAATTGGGGTTAGTAAAATAAGTCTTTTTAAAGCAGGTTCCATGTGTGACAACAGTTTAACACATGGAACAGTTTAACATGTGACTCTGAACTGGAAGATGAGCTGGTGTTGGTTTTTATTACTTTTATCACTGTAGCAGTTACCTATAGTTCTATATTGAAACGACACTGATTAAAAGCCAGCCTTGACTATGTTTGTGAAATTTGCACTAAAATAGGTTTTTATATTTATTTTGAAATAATGTGTGATAATTTAATACAATACGAACCGGGGAAAAAATAAACATGATTATTCTTTTGCCATATCAAGCAACACTGCTACTTCCTATTCCTTCAATAGAGGAATAGAAACTGCAAATGTCATGAAAACGCACCACACACTACAACTGTGTTACATGTCGCGTCAGCATCTTTTATCACTGCAGTTTTACACGTCTCCTCTGGGCTTTCCCTTTCAATGTTCCTAATTCAAATATTTCCCACGACACTTTTAGGATGTGTTCACACTTGTACTTGTTTGGTCCTGGTTTGAGCCCAGTTTATCTGGACTTGATTAGGGATGTCATGATATTTATTTTTTGTGTTATGATTAACATTACGATATAAAGATTATTCATGACTATTGAGACAGCGACAACACAGCGGTGACGTCTTTAATTTTCTTTCATTCCCGTGATCTAATGTCACTATTCTCACGTTTGTGACCAGCTTTACAACACTGAACTTTCTGAAAGACAAAATAAAGTTAATGTGACATAAACAGCCAGATTTTAAAAAAAGTTCCTTACGTTTAGGTCTAATTTTGGGCTCTATGATGAACAAAAATACTTAATTTTGCTTCCAAAATCATCCGATTATTTATTTTTATGATTTTTACCATTATATTGTGACCTGAATAATCACGATTATCGATGAACCTGATAATCTTTACATCCTTAGACTTTATCTGGTCCTGGTTTAGCTCTGACCTTGTCTGTTTAGTTCGTTAGTCACAATTTTAATTTGATGTTTGTGCAAGAGTGAACAGCTTAATCACTGCCATCTAACATCAAATTAAATAATAAACAAAGGAAACAACATATCACTGAAGGTTAGAAATGACTGAATCTCAATTACAATTCTAGTATTGCACAACTCTTGTACACTTTGTTTTGACGCTTGGATGCTGTAAACTGAAATCACAAGTTTCTTATGTTGCAATGTGTTGTGATATTTTAAGCTATTACACAAACCTTATTCCAGTCACACACATGTATTCATGAGCCAATGGAGAGTCAATAGACAAGAGTAGTGTGTCTGTCTGTCTCTGTCTCTGTCTCTCTCTGTCTCTGTGTCTCTCTCTGTCTCTCTCTCTGTCTCTCTCTGTCTCTCTCTGTCTCTCTGTCTGTCTCTCTCTCTCTCTGTCTCTCTGTCTCTCTGTGTCTGTGAGACTGTAAACCGGTAAGACTGTCACTGGTTGATATGATTTTTAAGAAGTGACTTGTCTTTGAGAGTACGCTGAACAAATAAGCTTATGAAAAGATCCATTTGATAAGCAGGTTTTCCTCGGCTCTTTTGCTCTTTTCTGGCCCGTCCCAGATTAGACCTCACACCAGTGACCTTCAGCAGGGCTCGTACATCAGCGGCATGTTAAGTGACTGTGTGAAGAGGCTGTTAGTCATGTACACACACACACACACTGTTGTATGTGCGTGGACAGCCCACCCGCTGAAAGCTCTGTTACTGCGGCCAACCCGCCGTTATTAGAGCCTGAGTGTGATGGGCCCCTCCCCCTGAGCTCGGATCAATACTGTGGCCCCTGGAGGTTTGTCAGGACATGTCTTTCCCACTGTGACAGTCGTGTTTTATATTTATTCTGCTGCTAATGGAATAGTGGTACATTCCCATGCACCGGGAACAATAAGAGTTCTTCATGTCGGAGGTGGAAAAATCCTAGTTACCAAAGTGCATGAAACTTCTGTCACATCTGCTGCTCGTGTCCAACCAGAAAGAACCGGTAACCTTTATAAACTCCATGTGTCCAACTTGGCCAAAATAAGCTGTTTTTGTTTCTTTAATTTATTTAAATATAAATTATAAATGATGAAAATCTTAAATCTATTCATGTTCACTACGTTTTAGTGAAACGTGTCTTACCTGTCATATGCACTTTCCGTCACTGTGAGCCATGTTAATGATTGTTACTCCTCAACAAACAGCATTACAGTTTTGTTGTCTTTTTTTTTAAACTTATTTTTCTTTAATTAAAACTGACCACTGCAGACTAGAACTACCAATCAGATCTGCAGTCTGGAGATGCTCTTCCCCACCAATACATCATATTTCATCCCTTTTGTCACATTGCCATCTCCTTAACTTTGCTTATTTACTTGTAATCCTCCAGTGCTGAACCTGCTCAGTCAGATATGGTATAGCCGTGGATATTATATACATGTTCATATGTTGTTTCGTTACTTAAAACGTCATGATTCTGTTTGAAGATTGTGTATTTCAGTATGCTCTCATTTGAGGACCTCAGGGTTGTGGGTCGGATTGTGGCGAGCAGGACGTCCTGTGTTTACATGCGATTGTCTTGTGGTCGTATGTGACGGTTATTTCCTTTTGTATGTTGTCAAGTAAGTCTGTTATTGAAAAAGAGATGATGCTATCCTAAATAAATGAGTGGCATTTAGGGAAAGCTTCATGGTCTGTCACACCTCGCTCAGCCCAGCCCGACACACTGACCCGCTTTGTGACCGTGGTGCATCTGCGGCGCCACACAATTCACCCGCTCCCCTCTGCATGCAGGGCACCAAGAAGACACGCATTTGTTTACTCTGTCCTTTTTTTAAACCGACCGCAGGCTCAGGACACTCACTCATTTCTCCAGTGAGTCAGAGGCCTCAATTTAGCTCAGAGTTTGATGTTTCTCTGCAGAAGTGGGGCCTATAGTTAACATCTCCACCAGCCAATTTGTTGAAGTCACAGAGTTCTGGATTTCTACTTGTTAGACTCGACTACTGCTGGATAGACCTTTAGATCTTCTAGGATTACCACTCCAAAATGATGTGCCTACTAGCTTTCACTTTAAGTATTAGTTTTAATGTTGAGTATTGTAAATGATCCAGGATTAGCTAAACTTCGTTGGCCATTGCACATCTTTATCAACCTTTCAATCACAGTCCATGCAAAGCGCTTCCCCTGTTGCACACACTGTAGTGCATTTGTGAGAAAACGCAAACATTAGCCAAACTTAAGCTACACATGCTAAGCACACTAATCCTCTGTGAGGCTGAGCAGAGACGGACGCAGCGGAAAGGAAACCTGTGTACGCTCGCTAAAACTAAATGAGATTAGGCCCGGGACAGTCTGTTAGGAAGGTCTGTGTTTGCTGTAGGCCTACTACGAGTGTTACGTCTACTGTTGGAAGGATGGCATTATCAATGAAGAACTGAGAAATACGCCTAGCAT
This sequence comes from Eucyclogobius newberryi, assembly GCF_026437365.1. NCBI lineage: Eukaryota > Metazoa > Chordata > Actinopteri > Gobiiformes > Gobiidae > Eucyclogobius > Eucyclogobius newberryi. Next base: position 35,795,954 of record NW_027316532.1, read on the forward strand.
CTGTTGCTGCATGTCCTTGAATTATGTACACTGTAATTATATTAAATCTGCTTTGCCACCGGTCCAGCTTTTTCCAATTCCGATACCGATATCAATATTTTAAATATCCGCAGATGTCTCTTGTCATCCAGTGTTGGGACTGAAAATGCTCTTTTTTTTTTCTCCTCTCAACACTGTTAAATCGTTATAAAATGGATATAATTTTGTGATAACTGGTGGTAACTGTTATTTATCTTACTACAAGATGACTACAGAAAACGTGCTGTACAAAAACAGTTGAAAACCAACTGACAACAAATATAAATTTCCCTTTGGGGACAATATAGGCAAATCGAATCTAAACATTTTGAGGCGTTCTGGGTGTCGACTCCTATAGACTCTCTAGACTAATAACAACTCTTTGTTGTTGGACCACTGCAAACAGCAATGTGACTTGAATACGTTTTGCACAAGTTTGTTTACTGACAGAAAAAAACACGTTGTATACGAAGAACACCGTGTTCCTTTGTGATTAAGCCAGTTTTGCAGACATTTCTTTTGTTTGAACTGCAGCATGTGAATGTGCGAACGCTGAAAGGCATGCTGGGAAAACGGGGAGGAAGACGAGCAAACGGTTTCTGATTCACCGCCACCTCCTGTGAGTCACTGATCACCGGTGCATCCTCCGCGACATGCTCCGACTTGAGTCTTTCCACTCGCTCACGTCTGCTATAATCCATGTCTTCCTAAAATCTCCCGTCTTTATCCATGTGATGCTCAGATATGTGAGCTAATGCCTGACGATAACACCGCCATTCTGCAGTTCACAAACATGGACAGCAATGACTGTGTTTGTGTCCATTTTGCACTGAGAAATCCCACATTTTGATCAAATTATAATTGTATTTTTGTAATATTTTATCAGTGGATACTTGACCACCTCATCGTAAACAACACACTCCCAAATTTCACTTGCACACACCCTTTTGATACCGAGTCCTTGATAGGATCTTGAAATATATGTTGGTTCTACACATTTTTGCTCATTAAGTCTGGTCATGATAACTACAGCTTTAGAGCGTGGAACACTCTAGTTACAGAGGGTTGTAGTGGGATGGGGACATTGTCTGTTGTTGTTTTGAAGTGTCATAGGTGTGGCTGACTGTCAAGGGCCCGTAAAGGTTTCAAATGTGAGGGTAGCTGTCCTGACACCTAGTTTGTAGCTGGAGATGCTCTTCTCTTTATGTCCTGACATGTCTTGGCTCTGTGAATGGAGGAACACTTAGGTTTACTCAGTAGTTTAAAGTTTATAAGCACTCGACCTGAGCCTTGTAGCCTTTTAAATGTATTATGAGATCAGTGAGAAGATAGTGAGGATGTGGGCTTTTACCTGGTGCAGTCCATGTGCAGCAGGTTTTGTTTTTAGTCTGAGGAGGACATCTACTGGTCAATACAAGTATTACAACAAAAGGAACACAAATGACACTTGAGTTCTTACAAGCTTTTATTATTATTATTATTAACCATGATTATCTTAAATATGTTAGTAAGTAAGTAATGGTGTGATTTGAGTTTTATTTTGCATTACATCTTTGATACATTAACTTAAAATAAACTTGAGGTTCAACTAGTCAAATATTCCCTATGTATTTTGAACTCAAGTTATGTTTTCTAATGATAACTTCCTTATTTTTAAGTTTAGTAGTTGTGAAGTGCACGACTGAACATGTGAAACACTCGAGTTGTGATGTCGATGTGAATGCAGCGTTTCCTTCAGTTCAAAACTAAAAAAACATCTCCCTTTTGTCTTTTCCTCAGGCAGCAAGAGAAAGACGGGGCCTGACTGTGCAGGACACAATCAAGTGGACTTAAGCCCTGCACTATGCACATCTGACACACTGTACGTTCTGTTTTAACTTTACTATATGCACCATCACATGTTTATTGTGTTGTATAGAATAGTCTGTGTCTAAATGTTGAACTTCCACATGTTCTTTGGCATTTACAAATCTTTAAAAACGACAACAACAACTGCACACTAATATAATGTTCATTGACCCGACCATAGTTGGTTGATCTTGTGATATTTTTTAAATAATATTGCCAATATTTCCTCTGCTTTTACCCCTACAACCTTTTATCTCATTATAGATTTAAATGTTTCTGTCATGAGGTAAAGCAATGTGCAAGCCAATGTTAATAATCCAAAGCGAAAACATTGATAAGATAAAAAGGGAGACCACTGCATTCATTCAGCGCTATTGCCCCTAAAAGATGCAGTGTTGTTTCTTGTAGCATTAGTCACTGCTGAATGAAGTGAGAAAGTCCAGTGTGATGCAGCGCTGTTTGTTTGTGTACAACTTGTAGGAGGACGCTAATGGTTCTTAAAGCGGCCGTTTGTGCCAGCGCCTCGAGCCAGACACAGACAGATGGGCCCAGGTGTGTCTTTGGGGTCTTTAGGATTCAAAATGTCTCCTTATTTTTCATTAGTGTCTCGCTGTGCAACAGGCAAGCGAGAATCTTTGTCTTGGCCATTATCCTGCACACTACATCATAACGACATAACGACAAAGACAAAGTTACTGAGCATTCATTTAGGATTAACTTTGAACCACTCAGCCAGTTTAAGAATATATATATGCTTCTGATTGGGCTTGTATTTCAAATTTCAATCTCAATTTCAAAACTAAAGAAAAGGCTTAATACTGTAATGATTATGACAAAAATAAAAGCAGCAGTCTTTTTATGCAACAGTTTTATATTTACCACAAAGTAGAAGTACTTTCTTACATCACTCTTTAATACCATGATGTCATACACTTGTTCTGCTTAAGTCGTTTCCAAAACTTTTCAGAAAAGGTCCAACTTTTCTTTTTCAGAATCGATAGCTGTAAAATGAGTGTCTAGTTTTGCTGTCAGCTTAGTATCGATCAGTAGGCCGTCTAGTAGGTATGGATTTTGGACAACTTAATGTGGTTTGATCATATTAGCTGAAGCTCTGTTCCAGTTTTAATGTCTGTGAGTGTGACAAATCTTCAAGGTCTTCAACTATCGCTCTATTCTGTATGTCCTGTACATACTTGCGTAAAGACACGGCAGAGTACAGAGAAGAACAGAATGCAGGCTGTGAGTGAGGTGTAAGCTGGTGAGTGTTGGCTGTAAGAGAAGAGACAGCTGCCTCCCTCTGCACCCTTTCACTGAAGATCTGCTCCTAATGCGTAGCCTAAGCCGCGTCTGTCCTGTCCTCTGTGGAGCCTGAAGTCTGCTCCATATGGTGCTCACAGAGAGGTGAAAACTGTCAGATGCTCACAAGTACACAGACGTTTTTGATTAGAAAACAACACATTATCTTATTAGTTTTGCCGCCTTCTCGAAAGGTTTAACGCTCTGTTCTGTTGATGTTTTTCAGAGGGAGTGGTGGGTTTTGCTGCTGCGGAGGACGATGAGAGGTCTCCTGCGCTGAAGTTCGATGTTGTGGGAATGATGGACCTGCCCAATGGCCAATCGGGCATCACCACCATCGTTGCCACTCTTTCTGAGGTCAATAAAGTGATATGTTGATTGAAGGAACTGAACAGAATATTGCCTACCTTCTCTTCCTGACCTTGTGCATCAAACGCTCACAAGCTCTAAAACTAAAATCTGTATTTTCCCGTCCCCAGAAGAGCAGCAGCACAGAATCTCTGAGTGAAAGGGGCTCAGAGCTGAAGAAGAGCTTCGATGCCGTTGTGTTCGATGTGCTCAAGGTCACACCTGAAGAATATGCAGTAAGTCATATTTTTACTTGCACTGTTCTAACCCTAATGTAAAAAAAAGTGTGATCTCATCAGCTTAAGGGAAAGATTTATACGATTTGAAGTTTTGCTGTGTTTCAGATTTTTGGTAGCTGCTCATGCAACACAACATGTCATCAACAAATCAGAATGAGCTTTGTCATAATCAGATTCACAAACTAGAAATGTGCTTTGGTGGTTCAAACTATACAAGGAGTAAAACATATACTCAAAGGGGAGTTCTTCTAAGTGTCCGAGATCTTAACAAAAATCCATAAATAAGCCAATCATGTAATCCAACCAGAAAATTATTTTATAGATTTGTTCACTACCAAAAATACTGTATATTAAGTAGCCTGGCAAAGAAATTCCCACAGCACTTTGTTGTGGGACATTAAACACCAAAAGTTTTGCTCCGGACAGTTATATTAGTTGCTGAGCAAATGCAGTAAATGATGTCGTGTTCTTTTCAATGTGTTGAAATAACTATAGATTCTCAGCACAGACTTTTCACATTGCTGGATTAGTTTTGTTAAAACCAGTGTGCTCTGTTTAGCCACCAGGGGGCACTGTTTGTCTTTACTGTGCAAATTGATGAACAATGATGAAAAGAATGATTAGCAAAACAAAACATGAGCATAAAATGAAGTATATTTAAGTTGTGTTTTCTTCATCTAGGGCCAGATCACACTCATGGATGCGCCGGTGTTCAAAGCCATCCAGCCGGAGGTGAGTAGCTTTTTATTTTTGAAAGATTTTTTTAGCCTGAAGACTTTATTAGACAGGAAAGGGTGCTGGGTGCTGTGCCTTAACCACTCAACCACCGGGCAGTACTGTGAGTCGCTTTCACGTCAGTTAAATTGTTAGTATGAAGAGCTGGAGATGTTATCAAGGACAATGAGAATTATTTTACTTGTAAATGAGTCTTCACGTCTGGTTAAATATGATTGTGCCTGTGTGGTTTTTGGTTATTGCACAGAATGCCAAATACACTATCCTAGTCTTTCTGGCAGTATCTGATGTCTGGAGGGTTCAGCTCTTTTAGGCAGACATTGTAAGTTGTGTTTAAAGTCGGCCACTGAGGCTTCATCAAAACAATGTTCAAACCACAGTTCAGTGCAGTGTGGTAGACCTGACCCCTGCTATGAAAGCTCCACTTGTCACAGTCCAGACCAGAACCAGCTCTGTAACCCTCTTCATCCAAGTATTTTTTACATTTTCTCAAAAACAACAGCGTTTGATGTGGAGCATTTAGACAGATTGGTTCATTGTGTATACTATACCACGTCCCTTTCAATTAACTCAATCTCTTTGTTTATTAACAGCCTATTACCTTAGCATATTTGATTTACGTCAGATGCCCTAAACCAGCAACCCAGCTCTATTTAATCAACGTGGAGTGGACTCATGTAAAAGGATTCAAGATTATACCCAGGAAGTGTTAAGCGGCAAAAAAAGTGCTTTAGTGAAAGAACTTATGAGAGTATGAACGTAGAATTATGTCATGTCTTTTAGCCCAGAGTCACGTCCCATAATGCAGTGTGTTTATTGCAGTCACAGTGGCAGTCTGGCCCTCTGCCCCACTGCCCTGACTGCAGGTTCACGCAGAGGCTACTGAGGGATTTACTAAGGGCCAATGCTCCTGTTTGGCCCGAGTGGCTACAGTCCGACTGACTGGCTGGCTAAGTGGGCTTTAGGCCTAATGAAACGTGTCTGTGGACCATGGGGGCAATTGAGAAATGATGGTTCATGTCAAGGTGGAGCTGGTCAGATGGACAGGAATGTGGCTTCATTGACTGATAGAGTTTTTAAAGTGAGCTAAGTGTGTGCTTGGAGAGATCAGAGCAGCAGAGGATGTTTTGGAGCGAGAACAATTGTTTTTTTTTTATCATCATCTGTCAGGATGATAATGAGTAAGATCAGAGACCCCATTAACAGCATTTTAGCTGATGTCTATTTATCTGATGGTGTGAAAGTTTGGCCACATTAATGAAGAAAAAGTGCTGAAATATCAGTTTATACAACCTAACTTTTCATTTTTATTTGACTGTTTTTGCTCCTTTTTACTATAACATTTGCATATCTTCAAAACAACATCCACAATCGTGTCTGAATGTCTCAATAATGCCCATCTCTGTGCCCAATACTATGTCATCCAGCTGCACATAAATACTGTATGCCAAAAAAGTAGATGAGGCAAGCATTTATTTTACATCCAGTCCCATCAAGAATAAAATGTTTAAAAAGGTACATTTGAGTTGTATGAAACGATGGTAAAACGGAATATGGATGTGGAGTTGGATGTGATTTTGGCTCTGAAGTTTCCCCCTAATGTCTTTATTAAACCTGGAAAACCCCAGATATCCCCGGAGAGTACCACAGACGGACCCACATGATTCTGGCACTGGCCCCTGTATGTAAAGACCTTTCCTTCTCACATCGTGCTGTTTCTTTAAAGCCCTCGCCACTAAAACAGCCTCGAGTTTCCATTGCTGTCAGTCACTGCTCTCTCCTCACAGACGCATGATGGAAAACGCAGGTGTGAGTCTGTCTGTCTGTCTTCGCGTGTGTACGGCTCCTTGTTCACTGCCTCGACTGGAAAATATTAAATAATGTGGTCGGATCAGTGAGTTGTGCAACGATGTTTTTACTGACATAAGGCCCATTCTGCAACGCGAGCGCCCTCAACGTGCCGTCTTGAGGATGAGGTTAGAGATGAGGTAACATGGTGGACTGGTGGTGGATGGGAAACGGACGGCAAAATGAAGGGAAAAGGGACGTTGTTACGCAATATTCGATTTTACTTTTTTTTTTAAGTTAGATTTTCTGTGATTTAGAAACTGTTGGAGAAAATATACCATTATAGATCTTTGCATTTATGGGTTTAAATGGGGTAAATGATTGAATTGAAACACGTTCACATTCAGTCACCAGGGGCAGTCTGGTCTGTGCATAACGGCTTTCTCACTGTTATTGTCACTACTTCCTACTTCTATTATATATTAATGGGTTTTTTGTCGAGTCGCTCTTAAAAGGATAAATACTCACATATCCTATTAGGGGAATACTTTATGGCTAATGCTAATGACCAGTCTAAAGCATAATAAATATCAAAATAACACCAAACTGAAGTAATCATATAAAAACAATCCAGTAGTCTTTCATTTCAATGTTCTGTTTCATATTTTAAATGTCAAGAAACGTTAGAATTAGCTTTGAGACATGCCTTTTATAAACGCAGAGCTCATTCCTAAAGTTGTCTGTGACATTTACCTGCAGCTAGCCGTTATGCACAAAGCTCATTAAGATTCACATAATGCATGCTTAAATATCCAGAGAGACACATTTCATAAAGCACTAACCACTCTTTAAATGTGCTTCAAAAGTAAATGTACGCTTATATAAAATGTTTCCCACTTTTCTCCATTCAAAAGCAGTTCTGATATTTCCTGTGATTCAAAGGCAACTGCTGTTGAATTGAATCAAATTGAATCCAATTGAATAGATGTAATAAAAAGTACATTGCAGTCTATAATGGTCATTTAATAGTTGGTACATTTTCTCTTTTTATTGCACGTGCAGCTTGCTATGATTGCAGACCGTCAATAAATCTACATACTTACAACGGGAGAAAGAAATATCTAGTAACATCTATAATTATTGTATTGGGGGCACTCGCTAAGTCTATACAGGATGTGATTTTCCATTTACCCCCGTAAAGCTTTGCTCTGTGGTTTTTAATACACTTTCATAACGCTACATAAAGCGGATGTGCCTCTTTCCGTCATTATTGCACAACGCTGTTCTGTCTCACATTTTATTACATGTCTGGAGTGACTTATTTCCAGCATTTTTCCATGATATCTCTTGAAACTAGACAAACGCTTGGACCAGTCAAATCTATGTTTACAATTAAAATGTCCCTGATTTTTCCAGACTCATAACTGCTCTGAATCTGATACTATTTGTGTGAGGCAGAGAAGTGGAGACTAGACATCCACACGCTTGTTATATATTACATCTTATCGCATTCCCGTGTTTTACTCTATCACATTTCCAGTGAGAGCCAGAGCGGTTCGGGTCGGCCTCAAGCTACATTTGGACATTAATATGGTGCAGATGTATGGACAAAATTCAAACCTATTCCGGACAAAACCTGACTCATGTTGGACAAAAGACAAAACCACCACGGTTTGAACCTGTTTAAGCTTGACTGATGCTCCAGTAGAAGAGGCCCACAAACCACCAGCAATACCCAGCTCAAAGTTTGGGAAACATATACATAACTATTCTACATTATCCGACATGATTTTTGTGGTTGTGATATTTGTAATGTTCAACAATTATCGTTAAAGCCCCGAAGCTCAGAAGCCACAGTGTTCTTCTGCTCCAGGCCAGAGCCAAACACATCTGTATTTCATAATAGTGAAGTGACAAGTTATGAGACGCAGCTTATTTATTTCCACAGCATAATGGACTCTCAATGTATTGCTCTTGTTTCATTACTTTGGAAGAAAAATAACTTCTTCAAACATCTGCTGTGTAAGATCTTAAGTGAATTTAGCTTTTTTAATAATCCCTAATGACAGTCTGCTGCTGAAGCCATTTTTCTCTGTTTGCGTAATACCCATCTATTAAAATTACTAAAGGGTAAGACAGATGAGGGAGGATGCAGGGGAAATGTCCAAACCTTAGAAACCCTGATAAATGTAATTGTTTATCTGAGTTATAAGTTAAAAGTCCATATGAAATATTCAGGAAGTGTTGTGTCTTTGTCATCTCGCTGGTGGTGCACGCCTTATTGATTATTTTAAGACAAATCTCTTTCCCTAAGACTGCCCACAAGAAACTGAGGCATAAAGAAGTCCTTATTGTTCAGTAAAACACATTTATTTTTAGCTATATTTCTTATATTTCTTATTTCTGTGTGTTTTAAATTATGAATATAAAAAGCAAAAATACCATTTATGAATCGTGATCTCAAACTCTGTGGTTTTGGTTGATATTTTGTGCTTCATTATAGAGGCAGTTTATGCCAGTTGTCAACTTCTCCAAGGAAAGAAAACAAGACCTGCAATCAGTGTGCTCACTTTCAGGCGTTTATTTCCATTTATATTTAAGTTTTTTTCCCTTGGCCTTATGTGGGATTCTGCATGTCGTCTTTTTGTTGTAGCTACAGGACTTGATTGCTCTTGAGCAAACAAATAGATTTGTTACTTTTGCAGACGGCGTAAACACAGACCTCTCTTTGTAAAATGTGAATAAAAGCTGTTGCTCTGTTTACAAAGAGCGTGTGCATCAATGGTTCCGTACAGAATATAGATGGAGGCCTGCGTCGCTCATTACACAGTGTAATGTAAACCGTATGAGCCAACATCTATTGTCTGGCTCTAAACAAGCATTTCATTGTCTCTTTCCTGTCGTTTTAAAAGGACTTCAAAGCTCTAGAAAAGTGTGGACGTATCAATAATATTTACTTTGTGGTAGTGGACACACTAATGGTAACTACAACTGAATTACCCAGTCTTTCGCTTGGGTTTGTACGGCTTTTACTAAATCCACTAAATCCAACAACCACCTCCCCTACAACTACTCACTCTACTGTGTTATATTATTACTATATTATTGTATTTGTATATTATTAAAGGTATGATGAGGTAATGCATAAACATTTAAATTCACAAACCTACAGTATGGTTAGCTGGATGCATAAACAGCAGTGCATTTTAATAATACACTTTATTACTTGTGTTCTTCATGTCACATCTTTTCCACTGCTGTAGCTTTAAACATGGACTTGATTCGTGTCATCTTTTGGTAGCTCGTCCAGAATATTTTGCCTGTACAGCTCTGGACAGATCTAGTAATACAGAACATTCCGCAATTATTTATCCACCGTCTCCCTTCAACATTGTGCTCCTCTGGCTGCACTCTCCAGCCTCCTCCTCACGCTCATCTAAATCAGTTTTTCTGTCCTGGCTTTGGCCTTTTATTTCTCTTAACATTGTTTGAGATGCAAAAAATATTTATAAAAAGTAACTACATCCATTTGCTTCAGAGATAAAAACAAAAGGAATTGGTCTGGTATTTCGAGATGAGGTTGTTCCAATTTGAGATAACGTTTGCTTTTTGAAAATACCACTCGCTTTTTAAAATAAGTGCTGAATACATCATCAGTAAATCGGCTTCACATTATAATGTTTTTTATATATATATATATATATATATATATATATATATATATATATATATATATATATATATATATATATATATATATATATATATATATATATATATATGGTCACTTTAATGTTTGGCTTATTTAATTGTACTTTTAACTCTAGTATTACAATGTCGTCTTCCCAATGGAATCAAATGTGTGCCAGAGCGACATGTGGAGAAGGTCGGCCTGTGGTTTGGCCTCGCAGACGTTTTACTGCTCTTTTTTTACAGCAGTATTAAAAAGTACAGATCCGCCTCTTCAAGGCTTTGCTAAACACAGTCGTTAGTTTGAGTGTAGTTTGTATAACTTACAAGAGATCATAAAACCTTAATAGTTGCTGGAGTGACTTAAAGTTAAGGAACTGCCTCAAAACAAATGATGAACAGAATTTGAAAGTGATTTAACAGGAAAGAATAAGCATTGCAATGGTATTGAGAGCCCATCATCCTGTATGTAAACCTTTTGTAATTGTTAAGGATACAAAACATTGACTTTACTATCCACACGCAGTTACTAAGGCCTAATAAATAAGTTAACTAAAGTAACTCATATTTTAGCCAAACCTGGGCTTTTTCATGTTTCAGGGGTAAATGCTCCCTAAAAGCCCTTTGTCGTGGGAGGAGTTAAACACTAGGCAGTAGAGGAAGTATCTTAATTTGGTCTTATTGTGCACTATAGTCTTTTAATTTCAAAATTCTCTTCACTTTTAGCTTGTTCAGACATATCTCATCTTCCACTCATGAACAGCTACTTTGAAATGAACTTTGGAGACTGTGGACAATGTGCCTGGGTGGTCAATTTAGTGGTAGACGGTTCTGTGACAAACCAGTCTGGTTGAACAGGATGATTGACATGGAAACACTTATTTAAAGAAGTCACTTTAAATAAACATTGTGTGTTGGATGGCAGGGCTCATCTAGTTGTGAAGAAAAGTCACTTGGATCCACTACCTGCCCTTTCTCACCTCGTCTGCACCTTTTGGGGAATTTCTGCTGCTCTTTTGGTTGTAAAAGCCACAATTAAGAATTGCATTTTGTAGTGTAGCTGTGATTTATGGAGTTGCATGTCGGAAATGTACACTCACATTTTCCAATACCAGTAAATATAGACTCCCAAATGTCTCCTTTTTACCCAAATGACTCCAAGTGTTCCAGTCTAACCTACAGTATATCTATTTTCATTTGTAGCTTACTGTCCTAGATGTCAACTTCCACAACTTTATTTATGTTCCATTGTGCACGAAATCAAACTGTTGTGCCAGGTATAAATAGGCAGCTTTCCAACATAACTCTCCCTTCTTTCGTCTGTTTCCATCTGTGTTTGATAACCAGTCTCTAAACCCTGGTGAGTTGTTTGGTCCTGAACGAGCAGACACATCCTGACATGTGTTTGGTTGGACCCGTCCTGATGTGGCTTGAGTCACAGAGACAGTTGTCATACCAAGTTGTCTGTGTGAGCGGGGAGAAGAAACAGAGCTTGTGCAAAGCGTTCCCAGCGCTTGTGTGCGTGTCGCTCACCCTTGGGCCGTCTGTAAAGGCCAGAGGAGGCTGGAGGTTCCCCTTGGCTGAGTCTGTGTGGTCTGCTCCAGAGCTCATTTGGAAGGAGTGCACATAAGGCCAGAGTACAGCCTGGTTCTCACAAGGGCGGCCGCGGCGGGTCAGATTTCAGTATTGAAGGCGTTATTACATCTTGAATGGATGTGCTCTGTATTATATTTGTCTGTCCCGGCTAATATGATATTTATTTGCAGAGGTACACAACAACAGTCTGTGAGTGGCATATTCTCACATATGCTACATAAGACTCTCCTGACTGTAGAGTAACATTTGCACTCGTCCTGATCTGTGTCCCATTACAAGCTTCTAAATCTCGTACTTGGTGATGATCTGATTTGAGTGTTAGTATATGACGACTTATTTTAATAATAAGGCATTATTGAGTGCACTGTGCCCTTAGTTTTTGGAGAATATCATTTGTATTCATGGCAGGCAACATATCCTCAAAAACACCATTGTTAGCAATTCAACTCCTCAATTAGTCATTGAATGAAACTTAATCTGGAACCTACCGTATTTATCTTAAATTAGGTAATAAGAAAATTAGGCACGATATATTATTTAATTGTGAAATCGGTCCATTGTATCTTTGTATCTTAGTGAACCAACATTTTTATTAGTCGACCAATTATTTTATTTAGATTAAAATTATTTATTTAGGACAACAGCAAAAAGGAGAATATAATTACAGAGATTTTTGAGTGGATCATGAGTTTAATCTAATTTATATCTATGTACTTTGCGGTATAAATACATGAGTAAATATTTGTAATAAAATGTCCATATAATAGAGACAGAATTACTGCTCTAATATCTGTACGGAGTCTGTCTCATAAAATTCTTTATTCTGACAGCCCATAATGAAGTCACTCGATGTTTGTGTTTATTGTCTGACTACGATGTGTCTAACGCTCACGTCCCTGTTCTTGTTTAGGAGCTGTCGAGTTGTGGCTGGAACAAGAAGGAGAAGCACAGCTCTGCCCCGAACGTTGTGGCCTTCACTCGCCGGTTTAACCAGGTGAGACACGTTCACACATTTTAATCACCTCTCGCCTCTCGGCTCCTTCAAAGAGCATCCAGAGACGGGATCAGGTCCCTGTGCTCTGTGAAAGATTCATGAGCTTTGGCCAGTCTGCAGCTCTTCTTTCCCTCAGGTTTACATCGCCCTAACAGAAAGATTTTAGCTGCGTTGTTTGTCACGGCAGCTAATATTTATTTCCAAATATTAATGAAAGTTTTTTGGAAAAGACTAAAATGCAATGTTATGTGTCTTTGTGTGTTTTGTGCATTTTGGTAAGAATATAGAACGTTCAAAATGGCAGCTAATAGAGAAAATGTTGCAGATGAATCAGTGGCAAACCATATTTGTATTCCATGTTGATGTGCGTCCCTTATTTGTGCGTGATGATTGATTTAACAGCTGCATCTGCTTCTCTTCTAAGGACTTATGTTGATGCACTGACTCATCAACAGGGAATTGTGGGCAATGATGTAAGGGGCAGCTTGTGTCAGGTTTTAGTTTAGGACCCTCCAGACAAAAGACGTGATTATCAACTGTGAATAAGCCCTGGAAACTCCCCTGCAGTGTCCATGTAGAATAGTAGATTCAAATTCAAGATGCTCACACTCAGCAGTTGGCAGCCCTAGAAAATTCGAATGGCTTGGCGACTATGATCCCAGAAAACGACTTGGGATAAAGTGGTATCTGCTCACAAGGTTGTGCTCCTGGCACTGCACGCTGGAGACGGAGATGGATTAGTTTCGGGGAATTGACTTTCGTATTGGGCCAAAGCGCAGAGCAGTAAGCAGATTACATAAAGTGCTGAAAATGAACTGACTTTTACTGTAAATCATTATCACTTAGTCACGTAAAGCTCGATGTTAAAACCAAACAACACATTGTAGTGATAATGATAAAACACAACTGAAATAGCAGAGCTTTTGCGAGTCGCTTTACCTGTCTGTTCCAAAGTATTAAGCAGCACTATTTAATACTCTTAATACTTCAGTACATAAGAAAGCATACTATCATTGTGATTTTACATAATCTTCTTAGGTTTTGTCATTTGTTAAGTTTACAAACCATAAAACCTAAGAAGTTTTATGTAAAATCACAATGGCACATTATTTGCGGGAAACCACCATTAACCACAAATGATGTGCCTTGACCCAAATCTAAAAGCTATAAAAGCGAAGTATTTGAACTATAAAGTCTAGATAGAACAACCTTGAGCACAACCAGGGAAACACGTGCGCCACTTTTTGAGACACAATGAGCTTGTGCAGATGGTTAGTACTTTATAGTGTGGATGATACAGGAGACTTAATGTACAGACTGATATTTGTAGTTTTTCCCTGTTGCTGCGTTTGCCTTTTCCAGTACATAACTGAGCAATAATATTCAGCAGGTTCCATCTTTAGATTTTGTCCCCTTCAATAATACTGTGTCATTCCGGGTCATAATGTTGATGTTCAAGGCCTCTGTCCTTAAGTCAGACATTTGTAGGCTGCAGAATTTTCAGAGGAGCGCTGCCATGGAGATGATCTCATCGAGCTGCTGTGGACGCCAGAGCAGATGGAGAGAGACATGGAGCTATGGGCCCTCTGGTCCCATGAATGTGAGGGACCGGCTTTATGCTCTAAACTGAGGATGTATATAGACCTAAAGTGTCGCTGATGCAACAGTAACGCCTGCTCCTCCACTTTGCCTCAAGTCCTAGACTTTAAATGGAAAAAAAGTTTAGGGCTAAATGAATTGGTTACAAAACCATTTTATAACATTTCTTCATTGAAGTTTCTGACTAATATTAAGATAAGATAAGATAAGATAAGATATTCCTTTATTGTCCCACATGGGGAAATTATTGCAATTAGATTTGTGATTTATGTTTTATAAATTATTTTTAAAAGTTTCTTGATAAAAGACTCAAGTAGGCCTTTAAACTTACAAACTTGATTAAAAGAATCATGTTTTTACGATCTAAACTACAGTGTTGGCAGTTTTTATGCAGAACAAGAAGGATATTTTGTAGTTTGTGGAGGCAATTAGAAATTATGGTACTCTAAAAACTGCAGGCTTTGGTAATTTGCCTCCTAAAACACTTTATTCTGACATTTCCCAAAATTCCTTCATATTTGCATTTTTAACAAAAAAGGATTTTTTAAATTAAAAAATGTCATCCCAACTAAAACCTGACTATGGTGTAATTGCTGCAGAAGTCTTTTCTAAAATGTCTTTATATCCGTGTTTTTTAAAAGAACTATTGGGCTTAAAGCAGCAGATGATGATCACAGTTTATGGAGGTCAAAGTTCAATATCGTCATAACTTGGTCCTCTGTAGAGATAATGAATGAGTGGTGAAATTAGACAGACTCGTCTTTGTATGTCGTGGAAATTAGACACACGTGGCTTTGTTTTGCTTGAGATACCTGCATTGGTGTGTGTTTGAGAAGATGACATGCCAGAGTGCTGCTGGTTCAATAAGAAGAATTGCTCTCTCTTTAGCTGCCTCCCGACCACTTCTCTGAAACCAAAACAAACCTGAAGACTGTTTCCAGGAAGGAGCCTGACATTGTACCCACAGCTAATTTATACACATGGCCTTTCCATCCACAAACCTAAATCAAAGAATTGTGGAAAGACCCAATACCAGAAGCTAAAAGCAAAAATAAATAATCTTGGAGAAGAAAAAGTACAAATATTAACATGGTTTCGAATGGGCAGTTGCAGACAGCTGTTGGCAATGGCGCGTGTATTAGACAATAGGTTTCCTCACGTAAGATTATTATTACTTCAAATTAGGTTTTCTGATTTTACATACAAGTAAGTATTGATGAGCTATAAAAGGTATGTAACCGAATTCACTATTTGCGGTTAAGGTGTAATGATGGTACTTGATCCACTGCCCACATCTGGCTGTTGGTTTTGTCAGCTAAAATCCCTTCCTATTACATCTTCTGTTTTCTGTTTCCATCTCGTTCCTCCCTAGAGCTCCCACAGATTGATTCACTGATGTTTCCCTGCGTGTCTCTGTGTAATCAGACCTTTGGTTTTCCAACATTCTCCCCAAGGACTCAGATTTCCAGCATCACTCCCTGTCTGGATGGATCTTCATACATACCTCCACACGCTCCGGTCTCAGCTGACAGACCAAGGCTGTTGGGCTTATCTGCTGCTTAATCACTTCAGTTGTCTTCTTAACCTCTTTCCCGGGAGAGCTCATTTCAATGATTTCGCTTTTTCATGTATTCTCTCTGCCCCCGTTCTGCTCGTCTTTGTTTAAAAAAAAAAAGTTTTATCATAATTTGAGCTTTTCCACCATTTAATTATATTTCATACAGAAGAAGTCCCAAAAATGTGTTCTATTTTGTTACTTAAAGGTGTACTATGTAACTTTTCAGGTAGAGATCTGTTTGCTCCACGGATTTGTTGCTGTTTTGCCTGGAATGATCCACAGTATTGTATTAAACCAATATATCCATGGAGACAAGCAGTAGGCAAGTTACAGGTCAGATCTGTGGACAGGCTCAGACAAAAACTCAAAGTAAGAATGCATGTTTTTCAAGATATGTCTGAGCAGTTAAAAGAAGTTTAATTGAATAAATATATTTGATGTCATACTGTGGGATATTCCAAGCAAAGCAAGAACATCTCCATGGAGACGAGCAGGCAGCAGACCCTGAAGGAAAGTTGCATAGTGCAGCAAACGCTCTAATTGTTACTGCCATATTGTATTGTACTGTATTGTATTGTATTTCTAAATTTCCATCTTTTATTCTTTTTCTTGACACCAATGGCACATGAAGAGAAAATGATTTAATCTCAAATCTGAAATGGCAGTTTTCCCATTAGCAGTCTTCCTTCTTTGCGCTGCATTGTTTTGTTTCAAGCCAGATTTTCTTGGCTCTGAGCTCAAAGTCCAGAGGTTTAACAAGGCCCATCTCTCTGTCTATCTCAACATTCCTACAATCCACTTTGTGCTTTGAAGAAGCTAAACATCGCTCAAGATCGGGTTTTTGGTGTCATGGTTTTGAATACCAACAATGCCGCCTGGCAGTACACTTTGGTCGGCTTTGGGTACATTTTGGAACGTGCTTGGTGTAATAATCTCCATTTGTCTGTCCGTGTTTTCTAGACCAGTTTCTGGGTGGTTCGAGAGATCCTCCACGCTCAGACGCTCAAGATCAGGGCTGAGGTGTTGAGTGTTTACATTCGTACTGCCAAGGTACAGGACAATTTACATTATGATTTCATATGATGCTTTTAGGAAGTTAAATATATATTCTTCCACTTGCAGAAATTGTGTGACATGAACAACCTCCATGCAGTGATGGCTGTGGTGTCTGCGTTACAAAGTGCACCTATCTTTAGACTTACAAAAACATGGGCGGTAAGTATCTCAAAAGAAAGCAGTTGAGACTTGAGTGACAAAAGCTAGTTATAGAGTAAAAACACTTGAACCTTTTTAGTAGATCTCAATCAAAACAAAAATAGTTCATTTTCAATTGTAATGGTGAAACTAATTAACTGTAAAATGTAAAACATTGTATTATGTTACATTTTTCATCAGTCAAAACTCTGGCAGTGCTGCGCTCCCTTATCCATCTGAAAATACTATGGGCCCTATTAAAAAAAATATGCAATGTTTTATATTTTAGATTTGCATATAAAATACAATTAATAATGAATGTTGGCTTAATACTCATTAAACAAATATATGTAAAAATGATTTTGAGCTCAGTTTTCGTTAATGCCTCTGGCAATCCCTGGTCTATACTAAATTGAACCACAAATGCAATATAAATAATTAAATTAATATAATAATATACCGGTGATAAAACACACAATTAGGCCACTTTTATTTTGTAATCAAATAAATAGCCATGTATCAATGTGCTTTGTCATACAATGTTATAAGAAAAATATTTTTTATTGGAGAAGCAGACCTTATATAATAGCATAATAATACTCTGAGGTAATAGTGAGCATTTCTCTGGTCCACAAAACCACAGGGGAATCTTTAGACCGTCGAGCTCTTTCTGGCCACAACGCACCTGCCTCAAAGATGACAAATGGGCCAAAACATACATAAGGAAATGGTTCTGCTTCTCTGGATTTTCCTAAATATTCTTTTTTACCCATCAGTTACTCAGTCGGAAGGACAAGGCGACGTTTGATAAGCTGGACTACCTGATGTCTAAAGAGGACAACTACAAGAGGCTCAGAGACTACATCAGCAGCCAGAGCATGGTCGCCTGTATACCATATCTGGGTAAGAACACGCTCTCAAACGCTCTTTACGGGACACGTTTTTGTTCTGAGATCATTTGCCTGTGGACTCAGGGTAACGCATCCTAAACTCTCTCTTGACATTTTTATCACCGCCATTCCTACACAATTATTAAAAATGAAACATGTGCATGACACATCTGCTGCTTTTGCACATTTGTTTTCATGTCGATGGCAGAATGACTTTTATGTTCTTTGCTTCCTTGTTTTTTACGACCATCTGGCTCGTATCTTAGCTACTGCAGAAATTTGTTGTTTGCTCAAACAAACATCAGATTAAACGTGAATCAAAAATGTCTGGGAGCATTTAGAGGATTTTAAGCATTTTTTATTTATTTTTTAATCACACTTTGTAATGGAAGTATTGACGACATCTCAGAAGAATCTGTTTTTAAGGCTGTAAATTGGCTTTATTTGCTATTTGCTATTCTGGTGTCTCTGTCCAAGAATATTCATCCTTTGGTTGGGTTTGATCCAGTGCTTGGAAGCTTGAGCGATTTGTGTTGATGTGCCGCTACAAAGAAATCCTTGCAGATGAACTAAGCCAAGTTGGCACACAGGAGGGCAACCACCACGTTTTCACTGCCCTTGAACATTAATCCCTCCGACACCAAACAGAATAAGCAGAGCCCTGATTCTCATACGTGTGGGTAAGTGGGACCCATTTCGCTTATAAGAGTCATTAGAAATACATACAAGGTGAACGGAAAGTTACCTATTTCTACAAAACAGCTTATTTGCCCAGACTAGAATATAATAGCATCACACGTAAGAGTCAGGTTTTTTTTGTATTGAACGATGGCAATGAATATCCAAATATAAAACGAAGCCCATTTATGATGATGTGTAGGGCCGTGATTGCACTACACAATAAAAAAAACCTTCCAATTTATTAACACTTTTTACATTTATTCCTGCCCTGCATATGCTGGTGTGTTGTGATGTCATCTGAAACCACATGATCGCTGTAGTGTAGATGTAGACGTCATATACCTTGTGATGTTAATGCACATCAAGTGGTGTTATGGCTTTACATTAGTTTGTGTCCTTCCCAATGCGTGCCATCATTTGTTTGTATTATATTTGTTTGTATATGTCCAATCAGATGTACAATATTAGAACATTCATTGATTTCATGTTGCCGTATGATTTCTGCGTTTGGTTAGTGCAATGATGATCTCCTGTGATAAAAAAGGGAGCAGAAAGTGCCCTGTGTTTGCTGCACAGTCGCTGCACTTGAGTTTTTCCACAGTGATGCATTTGTTCAAATCGGTGTGTATGTGGAGACATTGTGTGAACCCTGACCCGCCATTAGCCCAGAGCCGGCACACACAGCTCCCTCCTATCTGCCTCCCTCACACTACCGGCCTGTTTTATGCTCTGATGAACTTGTGTCTGTTTTTAGACCAATCATGTCGGGACAAAGAGGCCACTGAAAAGAGACAAAATGCACTTTCAGGGCAGTTCTTATCATTCTTATCGACGTGGTCATACGGCTACAAGTACATGGTCATACGGCTACAAGTACATGGTCATACGGGTACAAGTACATGGTCATACAAGTACAAGTACTGCAATTCAGGGCTTATAGACGTATTGTAGAACATTTTTAGAGAAAAGTCAATAAATAATATTCAAACAGGTTTTTATTTTATTTGTATGGGTTAGTCCTTTTGATGGCCTTTCCAGAACATTCCTTGACATAAGGTAAAAATGTTTACCTGAATTTATGATGATAATTATACTTTGGGGAGTTTCTCTGCCGTTCCTCTTTTTTTATTAAACTGGGGTCAAATAGTCAAAATGAAAGTGAGAAAAATCCACCCATACATCAAATGTTCTTCCAGATTTGGCCTGTTCATGCTAAAACTTGTGTTGTTTTATGTTGTTCATTACAGAATATTGTGGCCATTTCTTCACTAAAGTCCAAAACTGTCTCTACTTCAGTTTTGTGTTGGCATCGGGACAGTGGTGGTGTAATGGAAAGCACTGACATTTAGCATCAGACCAGCCTTGTCAGTCTTATAGTTATATAATATATATATATATAGTTTATGGTTGATTCAGACTAACTGAGCTGACATAATAAATTGAAAAAATACTATTTTTCTAGACTGTGGAGGAAGTAAGCCCCAAAAGGTAACAATAAATTTGAGATTTTTTCATGTTTCCCAGAAGAGAAAACACTTTATGTCCGCTGAACTTTGCCCTTCTATTTTTATGACCTTTCCTCTTTGTTAAAAAGAGAATCCCTCTTTAAACAGGAAATGGAGGTTTAAGGTTCAACTTACCGGTCGTATACAATAGTGTTCTGAAGCCGTGGGGCGGGAGAAGCCCTGGTCATTCAGATGCTGATCAGGCACTCATCAGTGATGAGGGAGCTACAATAGGATTGTGATTGGCCATTACTGGGCTGTTAGGACACAAAGAAGATTCTGTAAACAGACAGGCTGTTATCATGAGGGTCCACCCGGTGGGAAGGGTCTACTCGGAGTAGGATAGATATAGGATAAATATCTGAGCTCTCAGACTAGAGCCACAGATTGAGAATGACTCTTGGATGAGAGTTTGGATGAGTGTCCAGAAACCTTTCCTCTTGATTTTCCTGATTTATCCTCAGGTTATTTTAACTTATTTCCTTTATGCTTTCTCTTTGCAAACTCATTTATTTGCGCTAACTCATCTGCTTCACTTTTCAATTTAACTTTATAGACATGCTTGAAAAATACAAAGTTTGCTCGACTGCACAGTATAATCACCAAAAAAAAAGAAACTCGTCAATATTGAACAAGGAATTTAATTTTCTTTATCAGAACTGTTGATGCATATCCCATCTTCCGTTGCTTTTGTATTTGTGTTAAGAGTGTTTTACTGCATTTAATGGATTAAAATGATACATGATACATAACAGGGGTGGATATGAAGAAGACCCAGAACTACGTTACCCATAAATACATTGATAAATAACAGAAAATGGCAGAGTGACATTTGGCCTGAGCAAGATGAACACCTCTTAAATTAACCTTGAAAAATAGAGCCACATATTTACATACTAAAGCCACCCCTGCCAAACCATTTCATGAAAATACTTAATTGCTTCATTGTAGTTAATGAGTGCAGAACTCTTCCAAGGTTATCAGGGAACCCAAGTGTAAATGCAAATTGAGATATATGGTATTATTATATTGTCAAACAGCAGTATTCAATGCAGGAAATGGGGGCAGGTTCGTGGACAAACAAATTAACATGTACTCAGCTTTTGCCAACCATTTACAATGTCCACAAGAAGTTATAATTAGCTGCTCAGAAGAATGTCTTTTTCAAACACTGATTTTCCCTTTTATTGCAAACCGCCTAAGTCCAACAGATTCGCCGCTGTTGTTTTGAATCTGGAAAGCAGTATCTATTTCGCAAAGATACAGCTGTCAGTCACTATTCTGGTTTGAGTCATAGTTGCTTTGGTATTTATAGGCTGCTCCTGTCTCTGGGAATCTTTTAGTTTACACCATTTATGTGTTTATAATCGGTACAAATGTCCACGCGTTGCTTGCTTTCAGATTATCGCCGGTCAGTTTTAGTCGATTGGTCTTAACATGAGGCGAACAGATTTGAGAGAGTAGAATCCTCCCCCATATTCGGCCCAGAAGACCCCGTCCTGAAACTTGCTGCGGTAGACCCCTCCGCTGTACCATACCCCGTTCAGGTTGGTTTGACCACAGGCATTGTACCACCAGCCGCCCTTATGGAAGTGAGCACAGTTACCTAAATAGAATAGACAAAACTTTATGTTTAGTATCACATTTACATTATATCCAACATAAAATGACTGCATATGTATCTCTTAGGATCTATAAAGTACTATACATATACCGGTAGTTCATTGGTCTCACCTGTAAATGCGTCTTTGTCCCGGTCCAGTGTGGTGAACTGTTTTCCGTTGTTGCTGGTGAAGGAGTCTCCCGCGTTGCCCTGGTACGTCCCCAGTCGGAGCCGGTAGCCCTCGGTCTCCGACTCCAAACGGAAACTGCTGTACTCTGCGTAGACCTTCTTCCCCGTCCAGTCC
Organism: Eucyclogobius newberryi; assembly: GCF_026437365.1. Classification (NCBI taxonomy): domain Eukaryota; kingdom Metazoa; phylum Chordata; class Actinopteri; order Gobiiformes; family Gobiidae; genus Eucyclogobius; species Eucyclogobius newberryi. Next base: position 35,817,840 of record NW_027316532.1, read on the forward strand.
TCCAACTCAATCATCAGCCTATAGTCGCCTTGTTTGGCCAAGTTGTAGATATTCTCCAGCCCCAGCCAGTGCTCCCCGTCAATGTTGCCAAATCCTTTCTGTTGGCGAGGGAACAAGTCAATGAAGCAGACGTTTAGTAACATTTTCTTTCAGTCAATTGACACCCGGGTTTAGCACTTTGTACACTGGCGCTAACCAAACAAGATGTTAGCCAAAAGATCCAAGAAGTAGGATAGAGTGACGTGAATATGATTTTCCTGGAGAACCGACTGGAGATGTGGCAGCTTAATGTGTTTCCTTTAGCAATTATGGATTGATCAGGTTAACCACTGTCAAATTAAGTGAATAACTTGGAGGTCTTCCCTGTGGTGAACCAACAGACTGCATATCAGCTAGCTGTAATGCTGTAAACAGTATAAATATTGTATACAGTAATACTGTGTTGCTAACTCGCAATCTATATTGTTTGTGTCTCCCTGGTGAATTGGCAACATCACAGGAGATGAAATACACTTTATACAACTCGTGCCAGAAGCAGTGAAACATTGATCCATTGAGTGTGTGGACTGATTTTCAAATTTAGTTTTGGCTGTGACCGACAGTCCCACAGCTATTGAGATTCAAGCCACACTCGACCAAATATTAGCGTTAGCCGTTTTGTAATTTCATCGTTTGGGTCTTTGTTTCAGTTTTATTACTTCCAAGTCTAACCAGGGACCAAGGGCAAATGGAGTATAATTTCCTCTTTGGTAGGAAAGAAAGCCAACTAAAGCCTTTCTGCGTGCATTTTTTTTATAAGTTCTTGGCTGCGACTTGAGTGTGAGGCCATCTGCAGTCTCAAGCTGTTTACATTGGCACTCTCTGAGCCTAAATGAACTGTGAAGATGTGATACCAAAAGCTGTGATTATGTCTTACCAGTGTTTAAGTCCAACATCTGATATTTCTATAAAGATCTGGTGTTACTTGATACCTGTGCCACTGGTGGTTTTAGGCCTTTTTGTTGGTTTTTATGGATCCAGTTTTATTCCTGTTTAAGAATCACTTTAGTTTTGGGCCAACCCCAGACCCGTTTTGTGCTAGTTTTGATTGAGCGGTCAAATCCACTGACCCACAGGTTTGGCGGTGCGATTCCAGCTTCCTCTGGTGAATGCTACTGTGTGAATGTGTGTTAATGTTTGAGTGGTTCCTTCATGTAAAGCGCTTTGAATGTGGAAAAGCGTCTAAATGGGGATTATTTACTATTTTATTCACTTATTTTGTCATCCTGGTGTAGACCTGGTTTTGTTTTGTTTACACATTGTTTAGTTGTCTTTATAAATTGTCATTGTCACACAAAACTTTAACTTCGATTTTGACACATTTTTAAACTTATTTAGGATTTCCTCGTTCAAACTCGTTATTGGTGCAATTTTTTTCTGATTCCATGATTAGTTAAACTCATAATTGTATTCCGTATGTTCATGTGATGTAGTGCAAAGGAATATCAGACACAGTATTCGATGATGTTTACATGCCTTGTAGTTCTCCCAGTTTCTGAAGAAGTTTACAGAGCCATCTTTCCTGCGCTGCAGCACTGTCCAGCCCCCGTTGTCCAGGCTATGTTCACACCAGGCCTGAATGAGCCGCTCGCTGCCCTCAGTCTTCAGCAGGTACATTCCACTGGTGCTGTACCCGGCCTGACGCACCTGGAAGCAGTCTTTGAACGGACCTAGTCACGTGGAAAGCAGGTTTATGAGTTAGACGATCCGTACAGTAACAATAATCGTGTTGAATATAGTGAAACATTAAATAATAAATATGACACCATCCTTTTAAATTAAATATATTTTCATAAAGGCCAATATCCTAATAGCAAATTGTCTCCCAGTGCTTCACAAAAAATATTTTCACCAACAATTAACAGAAAGTCAAATCATAAAAACTCCATCACTTGACTCAACCAGTTTAGGCGTGTAAACTGACAAAGAACAAGGTTCAAACGAACTTGCACTCGAGTCAAAGTCAAGAATCTAAACTTAAAATTACGAGTAGATATCAACCACTACACAATTGTAATGCTCGCAAAATTGAAGCTGATTTTGCAATAACATTAAATTTGCAAGGATCTCGTTAATAACTTTATCATCTTTTCTCAAAGCAGCTTAAGTTATAAACACTTTGATTTCTCCTAGCGTTGCATGCTTTTCCTCTTTTCTTCAAGATGTGCACTTTTTAACTGCATATGCAAAAGTCATCATCATTTCATCTGAAACTGCAGACAGCACAAAGGGAGACTGACATTTGGCCTGAACTCCATGTTTGAATGGATGTATCATGTTGGTTACATTCTTCTGAAAATGTTTCCTTTTGGATGCCTTGTCCAAATCTCCCCGTCAGAAAACATGCTGCGTTTGTGGAAATTAAACCAAAAAATAATAATGTAGTGCAATTTTTAATGTTACACAACTAAGATAGGAGTATTTAATCTTTCTACTTCCATCCTATAGTTGGACTTGATTTAGTCTTAGACTTTAGTTTAAACATTGTGTAGAAATGATTTTCTTCAAAATCGAATGATGATTTCCCCATTCTTTGAACTATCTGTAAAAATATAGTCCATTATAGTGTTGTGATGTTGAACCTAATTCTGTTTAGCCTCTTCCGCTAAAATTGTGCAGCTGTGGCATTGCGTTTCATAGCTTCATTAGCAGCAAGGTAAACCCAAATCTCTACATTTCCTGTTTCCCTTGTGTGACCATTAATTTAAGTGGTTATATTGGCTTTGTGCATAGGAGACCAAATGCATGGCAGAAGATTTCTGTCTTGTCTGGTCTAGAAGCACATGGGGACTCAGTGTATGGCTCCTAAGCAGACATCAAAAACGGCTTATATTTCATGAATATTCCATCTGTACTGTCAACTGATGGGATCAGTTTGTCTCTTTCCTGTCACATATGTAAGATGACTTGACGTAAAAGTTTGACTCCTGGAGAAATAATGACTTTTAAAGGCTACTTTGTTACATATTGTGGTTGGACTTGTTTATTTATAGTTTGTGAACTTGAACAATGTCGACCTAAAGTAGCCTGTGGTGAGCTCTGACCCATTACCCAATTTGTAACTTATGCTAAAGGGAGAAGGGGATATTTCAACTGTAGATAATGAGCCATGTCTTTTACAAGTGGTGTAATAGTTACAACAAGAACGAGGTTTTATGTTGGCTAGAAAGGTAAAAAGGTGGTTTGACCTTTTGGTTGTTTTTTGGAGAGAAGTTGAAAAATGAAAGTGTGTTTGCCATTAAAAATTGAGAGACTACTGTAATGCTAACAGCTGCCTCAGGCCCATTTGTGAGACAATGTTGTGCACATTGACAAGACTTTGAATTCACACAGGATATTTTTGTTTGACTGAAAGTTTAATTTCATGCCTAGTCCCTTTTCTTAAAAGATTGTAAATAAATGTTGCATCTACTGTCAGCTTATTCTGCCATAATAACTGCCAGTCAAAATAGAGCTACCCCCAAACGTATTCAGGAGCCAGCCACTGCCTTTAAAATTGGTTTCACATTGAGCATGATATTCCTCAGATGTGAAGGCCTTACAATAATATGTTATCATAGTCTGGGATTCATACTGTCCGGATCGTTCATACATATCACGGTAAGATCTCTTGTTCCCATGTAGTGATTGAAATGGTGTTCAATGAGATTTTTTTCCACATTTTATACAATTTGGTACATATGTTGTTTTTTAAGCTCGAAGTGGAACTCACAGGAATGTATGATATCACTGCTTCTTCAACTCAGTCTGAGACAAGACATGTTATTGTTTTCATATTCTTAATGGCTGTGTGAGTGAGTTTGTCCAGACGAGGGCTTTTGTTGAGTTTGTTGGGACGTACCTTCAGGTGTGAGAGTGCCATCTGGAGCTGGATTGTCTCCTAAAGGACTTGCAGTGGGAGAGTTCATTCGGGACCCTCGGGGGAAAGCCCTGTTGTTGCTGTTGACTCTCTGTATCTCATTGTTGAAGCGGTGATTGACAGGTAAGTTCTGGGGCACCACCTGGACCAGAGGTGGGGCAACGGGCAGCTCACTGCGCCCTATAGTCCTCATGCACTGCTCCTCCAGCGCAGTGATGAGCACAGATTGGTTGTTAACCACCGCGGCCATGTTGGAATAGCGGGTCTCCAGCTCCTTGTATCGGGAGGCGAGCCGCATCATCTCTGAGGTCACATTCAGGACGCGGTTCTCCAGCTGGGCCAGCTCCAGAGAGTTGTCCCGTTTGCGGATGATCTCATGCAGCAGCTGCATGTAGAGCTGGGTCACCCTGGAGTTCATGTTCCTGCTCTCCTTCCTAAGCAGCTTCATCTCATTCACCAAGTTCCCATCCACATCCACCACCAGCTGCAGCGTCTCTATCTCACGCCGCTGTTTGCTGAGCACTTCCCGCACATCTGCAATGTCCATACGGGTCACCCGGTCCTTGTCTGGCTCCGGGCCTGTGGTGCTGGCACAGATCGGGCCTGTTGACAGACATGAAATATTAGGGAGGTTGTACAAGGAAATGAGAGCGAAGTCAAACACAGGCAGATATATGGCTCAAACTAAAGCGAAGAATAACTTTGTGGACCTGTGATCCTTTGCTCAGGCACCAGGAATGTATAGGAACATTTTTTAGCATCAGGAGCAATGGGAGCTCGTTTCCTCCGCTGCAGGGATGGCTCCCTGCTTCTGTGGGCTTCCCTGGAGGTCCGGCAGTAACTTTGATCCCAGACGGAGAGGCAGAGCAGGGAACACAGAGCCCACATCAGCCCCTGCATCGCTGCTGCTGCTCAGGATGAACACTACCGGGCTTCTCCAGTACCAGGCCTCTCTGAAAACACACAGAAAGTTCATTTGCCAGCAATGTTGATGTATATGCATTCAATGTTTATTAGGCTCGCCTGAGTGCAGCCAATTAGTACCACATGACTTAATCAAATAGTATTTGACGTTACAAATCACAAATACACAAACCATCAGCAACTGTTTAGAAAATGGTTCTCTCGGACTCCAGTAGCACATTAGTCAGCTCATTATTTCACATGGGGCTGTTTATGGACTGAAAGATGACTACTAATAAAAGGCAGAAGGTCTGCTTTTTGTTCTGGACCAACCTACTTTTGAAAAACATTTTCTGCTGTTCTGTTAAATAACCCTCTTACTACATTGAGAGTTGATTCATTGTTGAAAACTCCCATAAATATTAGTGTACATTTACGTGATCCATTGCCTCGTTTTATTCTTCTTCATTTGGAACAAGGCATTGATAAATGGCCCCGTTTACTTAAACATTCAAACAACAGCCCAACTCTTAGCAGCTCTAAAACAAACTAAGATTCCTAAGTATTTACATATTCAGTGTCAGGTCACTAAGCACTTGACCTGTGAGTGTACCATGAGCACAAGTGTGTTGATAATCCTCCCTTGAAACCCTGTTGCCTGTTTGCAGGTCTCCGCTCAGAACAAATTGACCTCATATTCCCCACATCTCCGAGGCAGCACAAATGAGCTCCCCCTGTGACTCCTGCTTCATCCATCCAACTGGAACTTACGGAGAAGTCCACCAGGCCCAATCTGTGTTTCATTTTAGACTTATTAGAAACACGCAACATAACAACTGCTAAAATGTATTATTTATCTGCGCATACATGCACTAAGACTCAATATACCCGTGTGTATTCAATAGACACTTCAATATTTGTCATACAGAGCAGTGGTTCTCAAACTTTTCACACCAAAAACTGCCAAGTAAATATTTGGCTTTCAGATTACCACCAGATTTTAACAATAAAAGGACAATAAAAGGATTCAAGTCTAAACCACAGGGATGGACCTTATCTTAAATGGAACTATACCATTGTCAATGTAGTTCTAGTACTAAGTAAGCTCTAACCCAAAAGAGGGAAGAAATTGAAAGTATAATGTGTAATAAGACAAAGGCAGCGAGAGGAGCCTGCGTACCAGTTACAGAAACCAGTTTGAAAACATCTGAAAGTGCAATATAAAGTAGTCATTCGAACAATTAGAATATGCATAAACTATTGCAAAAGGAGAGTCCAATAAAGCCATGGAAATCCACCAATTTATGACTACATATAGCTTTAACTCTCATGATTGTGCGTCACCGGGGTCTCCACAGACATGTATACTGGTCACCGGGGTCTCCACAGACATGTATACTGGTCACCGGGGTCTCCACAGACATGTATACTGGTCACCGGGGTCTCCACAGACATGTATACTGGTCACCGGGGTCTCCACAGACATGTATACTGGTCACCGGGGTCTCCACAGACATGTATACTGGTCACCGGGGTCTCCACATACTGGTCACCGGGGTCTCCACAGACATGTATACTGGTCACCGGGGTCTCCACAGACATGTATACTGGTCACCGGGGTCTCCACAGACATGTATACTGCTCTAGTTAGCGCTCCAACTTTAGATTTAGCAAGAGTTGTCTGACTGCGCTGATCTACTTCTCTCCTCGTCTATTCTTCTTTATAGTAAGTTTCCAATGCTTCTGCCACAAGACGTCATTGTGGTTCATGAGGAATGCTGGTACTCTGTCACTTGGAACGGCTATAAGAATATGCACAAGTAGGTTACATAATCTGACAAATGTGTGCAGTTGTGGCAGAATTCTTAGCAGCACTAAAGGAAAATTCATCTTGCTTTAATATTGCCATTTTGTCATTTTTAGAATCATCAAGAAAACGAATACTTCTACATTTGCTGTACTCTTCTACTCAATAAGACACACGGCAAAATCACTTGAGTAAAAGTATATTTTCCTTTCATGAAAATAGTGTTGATACATTGCATAGCTACACAATGTAAAAAGCGTACAAGGAATATTTACAGTTTTTTTCCAGACGCTTAAGTGCTTGTGTGTCCATCTGTTTGATGGAATGTCTATCTAGAAACATAATTCATTTTCATGGCTTTGAGGTTTTCTGGCCAATAGTGTATGGCAGTCTTGCCAGGTACTGTATCCTTGTTGAACTCCCATATTTAATAGTTTTAGCAGTAACATCAATGTGTCTTTACTTCCAAATGTCTGCTTTCTTTTTCCCTTCTTTAGACCTAGTCAGCATTATCACACAGTCTTGATCTACAAACCACCAGTGTCTCTTCAGGGGTATGGATATAGAAAGTGACTTTACAGCTTATCCATCAAGCGTCACCTCATTTATTTTACAATTTCTAGTCGTCATCTTGTTCTCTGGCTCAATTTCTCGTTCCGCCGGAGCCATATTTTGTATTGTGCTCTGGAACTTGTAGTGCTGCTTGATTTTCATGGGACGTCCAACAAATCAAAGGCATTCCTACCAACACCAAAAGGTCACAGAGTGTTGTCAAGGTTTACAGTGTGTTTCTTAGAACAAGATTTGTTTTCAGCCAACAAAATACGGTAGAATATATGGCAAAATACATTTGATTACACATTTCCAGTTTGATACCGATCCTAATAGTTAATAGCAATAGCAAATCAATAACGAAACGTGATTAAATAAAAACAATCTTCAACCTTTTTGGGCTAACAATTCACAGAGATTGAAACTACAGGGAGTTTCAGATCAAAACTGGGTCACCTTCCTGTCTCCGCATCTTTAACATATTTTTAGGGTTTAGTCACTTTATTGAATGCATTCCCACAACATATGGCAAACCTCTCCTTCATTTAATACGTCTGTCTATACATCCACTTGTCACCTTGAATCGCTCTAAACGTTCATAAATACAGCCAGTGTGATGTGTGATAGATGTCATTTTTCATAATAAGGCTTACTGTTTCATTTGGCTTAGTGCAGCTGTTAACCTGCGGTGCGTTTGCTATGACCTAAAGGCCTCCCGTCTACTGTGTGTTTTGGCAATAGTTTTAACTCAATTCGTCTCCGAAGTGCACGGCAGGGTCCACGCTAGATTAATTATAGTAAAGGGCCAAGAGTCATGTGCCTGTGGTCTTTTAATTGTCCCAACTCGCCGCTCTCTGTGTATCTTTAGTCCTCTGATGTATTCTGTCATGACTGAAAGAGCAGTAGGTTATTTCACTTCTTCTCTTACACTTCACCTTCAAATACTACTACTGAAGTCGCTATTTCATATACTTGCATATAAGTATACTTTCATATAAGTATTGTCCGTTTCTGATATTAAACAAGAGTTGGACCATTTGTTTAGTAATTGAATTGAGCTCAAAATACCACCGTCCCTCTTCTTTCTATTTCTTGATCATCTATATTAGTAATCTGATATGTTTATGCCGCAGACCGCTGGTAGTCTTCACTTAGAATGCTTATTATCTGCAAGTTCTGTGATGTTTTGTCTAGACATCTAATGGGACTGGTAGCCTCATGGACGGGAGGTTCCACCATATGCAATCAGTTTGTGTAACTAACCAACTCCAGAATATGTCTACAGTCGGATGTTTATTTTGCACTATTTTTGTCAGTTTCTTGTTACTTCCTTTGGTTGAAATAGCCCAGGGTTGAGGCTAATGCCAAGAACACTGCATAAAATGTGTTCTGAAAGTTGGAAGGAAATGTAAGGAAATTACCAAACAACTCATTAAGCCAACAAAGCTAATGCTAAAGCTTGTCAGGAAATTGGTTGTTTTCCTTCATTAGTTGGGCGCAAGTTAAGAAATGCAGTGGTAAGTTTTGGCTTCAGGTTTCACACTAAAGAGCACCTGAAAGTTTAGGTTTGATCCACAGAAGAAAATGGTGAATCTGTCAAACTTGAGCTAAAACTTATATCAACTATTTTCATTTCAATGCAAACATTTAATGTGAATCCATGCTAATTTGTGGTTTCAGTGCGGTTGTAAGAACTCGAGCACATGAGTGACAGTGATAATTGATGGTCTGGCAGGCAAATGGTTATCAATCTGCCCTAAACCTTTGCTTGGTCTGATTTAAGCTAGTTTAGTCCTTGATTAGACCTCGGGTTTAGTTCTGGTTTAGAGACCAGGTTTAGTTCTGGACCAGGTTTAGTTCTGGTTCTGAGGTGGGTGTTGGAGCAGAACAGAGCATTTCTTCGCTAGACTTTTGGAAACCCGACGGGCTCAAGCCAGGCACAGGACACTCTCAATTGAGATTGTTATTGCTAGATTTTTTTTGTGTTTTGAAGATCTTTGGTCATGGCTCGTCTCTTACGGTGATTTACCAATTCTGATGTCAGTTTGCAGGCTGATTGATTACTCTTCAACACGCCAGGAAGAAATACTTGGACAAAAAAACAGTACCGTGTATTTATTTATTTATTTTTTTCATAGCCAATGTATTTCTCAGTTTCAAAATCCCTTTCTTCCACTCTTTTTTGCAAGCACTTCCATCTGGAGCTTCACACTTTCTCATTGCCTGTCCAATATGTCCACAAAAGCACATCGCATCCATCACTGTTCTAAAAAGAACTGCTGGAAACAAGAGGACAAAATGGGATGAGTTTTGGGATGAGACGAAGCAATTACAATTGTGTTGTTATCTTGTGTTACTAAGCAGTGTTCCTGGTAACATAAGATTTACGTTACTAAGAACTCTGGCTGTTGACATAATAAAAAGGAACTGTAAGGCACATGGAAAAAGGACATAAGCAAAATGGATTTATAACATATTTAATACATATTTATTAAAACTTAGCTTTTTATATATTGCTTCATTCTGTATTTTTATATTATAACTCGTTGTAGGAGCTAGCTTATTGCTATAATTAACAATACAATGTCGGAACCAATAAAAAAAAACATTAGTGATTGGATTTCTACATTCACAAATCAAACAAACCATGACATATGACCAACAAAGTGTAGTTTGAGGACATTTAACTTGAAAGCAACCTGTAGAAAAAGTGAATATACCATATTTATCTCCTTGAAAGTCAAAGTTAAAGCTGGATAAGATCCCTGGTGAACTAAAAGTAATAAAGCGGCCATGAGCACATTTATTTACATGTCAGTCAATGCTCAAGACTTTTGCCTTTGCCACCCACTTGTCTCTCCCCTGATGCATATTATTATTATTAGACTGGGAGCCCCCAAAGCCCCACGGCACTGTGCCCCCCCATCTGTTCCCCCCGTGCCGCAGTGAAACTCCAAACATGTGGGCTGATGTTGGGGCCAAAGGTCAACATGTGAGGTACGCTGTGAGTGTGTGGGATTAGGGTGCAGCTTGGCCCCACCTTTCCTGTGTTTCTCCCCCATCCTGAAATGTTGCAATCAATCGGCCTTTGTAGAGGGAGAGGCCTTTCAAACACGTACAAACAGCAGTGCACAAACTGTGGGGTCTTGTGCGCTCAGAATCCACCAAAAGGAGGCGGTCTTTGCATCTGTCAAAACCTTTAAAGATATGGACCAACACCACCCAACACCACCCAACACCACCCAACACCACCCAACAACCAGGACCAGCAGGGAATCTTTGTACCGCCCTCAATTTAAAGACAAACGCACAGAAAACCAGCCACTCACAGAATGATAACTCAAAGTTTGATATGAACTCCGCAATTTAAACTGAATTGAAATGCATGTAGTTCAAGCGAAATAAACAATTCTTGAAAAAATAACACTTGATCGTCTGCAAAACAAAGCCGGGCCATTTTGAGTGTTAGATTTAGAAATGGCTCTTGTGCTCTGGTTTTGAATGTTTTTGTCAGAAGATCGCCCGCTGCATTGTTTCTAATTACTTGAGATTTGGTAGAAATTGCTGATACTTCAATAAAAGTAAAGTTTTTTTTCTTGTTTTGCTCACTTGGCAGGTTTAGTTTAATTCTTCACAGACCAAATTAACCTGTAACACGACACTCTACTTTGAGCCAACACGAGCAGCTGCTTTGAAGTAGTGTCGGGACAGAGTGGAGAGCCAGACAGAATTAAACTATGGCTTGCACATGTGTTGCTGGACAGTCTCTAATGTCCAATACTAACTGTACATGCACTAGTATTCCACTAAGCCACACCTTGTTCCCTTTCACATGCTTAGTGTTAATTAAATCAGCATTGCAAAGCACAGCAGTCCTCACCTCCTTCTGGCCCACTTATGTGTGCCTCTCTTGACCTTTCCAATGACCCAATTGGACCTCAAATGACCTCAGTTCAACTGTTTCCATACCTTCATTAGGGGTATTCTCAAGAGGCATCACCATGTTGTGACCAACAATCTGTACTTTTCACAGGATAAGCCCTTTGCATCCTTTTATTTGAAGAATGTGGCCAATCTGATGTTGTTTTTGTGGTTGTGTTTAACTGCTTGTGGTCAGCTCTGCGTCAGTATTTGTCCATCTGTGTCACTAAGACACCCACAGATATCCATGGGTTTCAGAGTGATGAAAATCCAACAATTCAAAAGTCCTCAAAATATCACCTATAATCAGGATGCATGAAGAAACTGTATATGTAGTACTTTTGATGTTATACTCTTACGTAAGTATAACTTTAAAGCATCCTGATTTTTACTTATTGTAATTGATCACAGGGCTCAAAGTCGGGTCGTATATCACTGGCATTCAAGTCCAAGTTGAGTCCCAGTTGAACCCCAAGTCATCAAAGTAGTGACTCGGGTCTGACTTTAGTCCAAGTCACTCGTGTTGTCTAATACTAACATTTCAAACTCGATTTTCACTAACCCAAGGAATAGATTCTATTCTTGAAACAGATTTCAATACCACAATGATCATTTTAAAAATGCTCTTAAAAAAGTACATACTTTAAGATTTTTCTCAATAAATTAACTCAAATTTAGCATTAATACTTAGTTTTAGTATCAATGTCTGATTTTTGATACTTTTGACAGTCACGAGGTTCAAACAGCTGCTGGTATTGACTGCAATGCTTTTGGGCTACATACATTTGACACAAACCTTTACTAGTACCTCTGGTAATGGCATCAATCAAATGTCTGCGTCTTGAGATAAGATCACATTGTCGTGTGTCTGTGGATGAGTTTACACACGACCTTGGTTTAAACTATCGGATACGATTGGCCGCCTGCCCACTGCCCTTAAACCACGGTCAGCTGGTGCACAGTTTGCCATCAATCTCCCACTGAGTCACAGTATGGCATGTGACAGGTCCTCTGCGCTAACGGCCTCGCATGCTCTACCTGATCCCACCTTTTTATTGACTTGTCCAAGGATTGTTAAAGTTTTTAAAGGAGGCAACGCTTCAAAGGAGATTTTTGCTATGATTTACAGTCGAAGGTGAAGGTTAAGGGCATATGCATTGGTTGTAATGACCCATAACAAGGCTTCATAGTTTCAAGTGAGCGCTGAAGCTAACGCTAAGCACAAAATGTTCTGGATACATCTCAAACAGCTGTGCCTTTATCTTTGTTATGTTGGACTTTCTTTCCCTGGCTGAATTATTTAGTTATTGAGATTTTGATTTACTACAGCAAGAACAAGAAAGCCAGTGAAATGTGTTTTATGGTTTTGCCAGTATTTATTTTTTTCTACCTCCAAGTTTATGCGTCCGAATGGTGGACAGAATAGCCAAATCATTAAAACATTCATTCAGTTATCATAGACATAACAAAGTGTGAAATTTGAAGTACTGATGCAACTTTGTGTGCAACGACTATTTGACACACAAGGCCTATTTGTTCAGCAGCACAATGTTCTCAACTGGGAGTGTTCATACGATAATATTTGAGTTTTGCCATGAAATTAGAACGCTATTGCTATTTTCAGGTTCATTGTGATTGCTTCTACCCACCTCCGTGTTTCAGAGTGTGCGTTGGACTTGCATGGCCTCCCTTGTCGCGGTGGTTTGCAGTGTTCACAGATGTGGCTTTGTTGGGAACGGGGTATTTTCCAGAGATCCCAGCACAGGACCGTGACATAAGTGAAAACATTCGGGGATAATGATACTGGAAGTGATATGAAAGTGCAATATATTATTATTGATATTGTTAAAAGTTCAAAGTGCTGCTCAAGATACGAGGTGGTTATGGTTGAGTTTTTTTGTCATTAAAGTTTGCCCCCGCGGAAACCTTATATCCTCGCTGAAACATTTTGTCTTTCACGTTACAGTAGGGTGTGAGGGCAAGGTGCAAGTGCCAAAAGATTTTTAACAATGACGAGATAAGAGATGAGAGGAAAGATATGAAAATATATGGTTGTTGTCATCGTTGTAAGCTGTTCCCTTCATCTAATGTTCTTTACCTCTGTCTCATTATATTTGTACGCATTTGTATTATCATCGTCTTGAATCTAATATTTGACATTGAACAGAGAAATAACAATTTAGTTTTCACATAAATAGCCACACTTCAACGATATATTTAAAGCGGCGCATTCACTCGTCGCTCGAGCGTTTGCACCGTTATCCATACATGATCTCATTTCTATACTGGCCAGTGCCGAGTGCCATGTCACCACCTCGTTACGGCTAATATTATTGATCTAACCTTCAGTCCCGCAGGTTAACCGGGCCCTCCTGTCAAACGGTGCTGTATTAAGAAACCCAAAGCCAAGGATAATATACACAACTCGCCCCCACATCTCTACAATCTCTACATCTGATCAGATCCGTCGGCTCCTAGTGTTTTTTCAAGAAGGTAGCGGTGATGTGGCCCTACTTTTCCCGCTCCTGTCAACTTCTGCACTTTTCTCTGACTAGACTACACTTTTATTTGGCTAAGAGCTATCGGAGCGGATGAATGAATTGAAACATTACTCATGGTATGTCTGCCACATGTTTCAATGTTGTTCTTCTTTGATACAATAGAGTAGTTTTCATTCTCAAACATCTGTACGTGATCTTTTTGTGGCACCTGAACTTTTGCCGCTGGAACTTTTCTTTTTTGCTCTCCATGTGCCCAAAATATGTTCATCCCTGATTAATCTCAGTTTAGTCATATCCAAGCCTTGATTTAATCCTGTTTTAATCCTGATTTAGACTTGGTTTTGTCCTGATTTAGAGTTCTTTTTAAAACTTTTTTTAATACCCGTGTTAGTCCTGGTTTAATCCTCCATATGGCTACTTTTATTTATATTTTTTAACTGTCTAAGATGATCTTTTTGCCTATATCTTTCTATTACACTATAAAATAATAAAATAAAGAAGCATCTTTCTCTGTGTCCCCAAATCCCGTTAACACAAAATGTCCTAACCTCTCAACCAGAGCCTTCCCAGCTGTTCACACACACACACACACACACACACACACACACATGCACTACAACCAAGCAAAACAAAGTACTCCACATATCTACCTTGTTATTTGACGTAGTAGCACTCTCTCCCTTCGATTGTCGCTTTCACCTCTGTAGCGTCTTCATTGCGGCCCACTTTAGTCCACTTTAGTCCTTCCACTCATACTTCTCAGCTGTCCTTGGTATGAGGCATGGTTCAAAAGCCGGATACTTCCCAACAACACACTGCACGCTCACAACTGATGCCTTGAGTTTTTCACAAAGGAGGAGGAGAGAGGAGAGCGGGGCAGAGGGGGCGAGGGTGTGGGAGCACAAGATTGTTCAGGGTTTTTTTTTTTCTTGTCGAGTTGTCCGGCCCACTCTGATGTCACTCTCATGGAAAAAGACTAGAGAAAAAATAGTGTAAGTGGTCCAAGTGGTTTCCTAACCCCTAAAAAGACACAAAGCTTTGTGTTTATTGTTTAAATTTTATTCCCATAATCCTTCATTTCCGTAGCCACTGTTTGGACTTATTTGGATGCAGTTGGAGTTTCGATGCAGTTTCCTGTGGCGCTTGAAAGAACTTTAACGTAATGAAATAAAGTACATTTTTATTGACTTTTTTTTGATTGATTTTTTATTTTTCATTCTGAGGAACAATTTGTGTCTATAACGGAGTGGTCATAAAAGTATTATATAGCTTGGTATCAAAGGTCAAAAACCAGATGTGCTTAACCGTCCAGAGCGATACACGAGAAAAAAGTATATAAAGAGTAAGCAAAAGGCTCGGCTGTGATCCAGAATACACACTTGCAATTAGATTTGTTTATTTTCCTGACACATGTGAAACAGAAGAGCTCATTGGTCGTCTATCAAATCAAATTTCTCTTCCCTCAGATTAACAGTCTTTTATGCTTTGCTAATTGATTCCGCAGAAATTTTTCAGCGACGTTTTTCAGTCCCTGCTTTTTCCTTTCCCCCCTTGTAAGCAGACGTTTTGATACAGACCAAGTCCCAGTACCTAAACATGGCCGCCACTTTGAGTCAATGGCCATGCTCATTGGTGTGCGTCTCCAGTTTAACCTTGGTACACTGAAAAACACTGAAAACAGGCAAAAATGGCTACAAAATCAATCAATCAATCAACCAACCAGAGCAGTCCGTTTTTACATTACGCTCTATGGAGAAAATGCTTTCTTTTTTAAAAGCTGTTCCATTGGACTCACGACAGCTTTAACCACGCCCCCGAGCCTGTCCACCTGGCAGTCACACCCATCTGACCAGACTGATACTGCTCTGTATGAAAAATACAGACAGCTGTCATTCTGGACTTTCTAGACAAAGGCCATTCATGATGAGGATGAGAGTCGAAACGTTTGGAGTCCAGATGACGACAACTGAATCTTTTTCTACCTTGAGTTCAATCTTTGTTTCATCAGACCAGACATTTTTGTTTCTCATGGTCTAAGAGTCCTTCAGGTGCCTTTTTGCAATCTCCAGGCGGCTTTCCAGTGCCTTTTACTGAGCAGTGGCTTCAGTCTGGCCACTCTGCCTCACAGGCCTGATTGTGCTGCAGAGATGGTGGTTCTCTCCACAGTGAGTGACCATCGGGTTCTTAGTCACCTCTCTGCCTAAGGCCCTTCTCCCCTGATTGCTGGGCCCGACCCAGCTCAAGGAAGAGTCCTGGTGGTTCCAAACTTTTTCCGTTTACAGATGATGCAGGCCACTGTGGTCGTAGGAGCCTTCAGTGTTGCAGAACTTTTTTGTACCCTTCACTAAATCTGCCTTGATACAATCCTGTCTCTGCAGTCGACAGACAATTCCTGCTCGTTTGTGCTCTGACACTGTTAACTGTGAGACCGGTGTGTGTGCTTTTCCAAATCCAGTCAGTTAGGTAAATAATGAATTTAATAAATTTTGGAATAAGTGAATTCTTTCCGGATGCACTGTACATCTTCCCTGCTGTTGTCTCAGCTTGTTAAGGCGTTTGAACTGTATATCAGTGTCTTATTTGTGAACATCTGTATGGAAACAAAGGTTTTCAGAGATGAAGAATGGGAAGTTGTCATGTAATGGAGTGTGTGATAAGCTCTGCCACATCTGCTCCCAATCATGACGCTGGTGTGTGAAGTTCAATAGAGGCGGAAAGAGAAGATAGACACTCCATTTGGTCACTTTAGAAGGCATTATTCATTATCTTCAAAATGGGGGAAAGCCGAGTCTGACTCCTGATATTTATTCAATGATAGACTAAGAATTTCAGAAATGGTGTTGGTTTGCCAGGAAAGGATCAGGTGAAAGGTATTTTTAAGATGGGAAGAGAGATTTGGAAGTGAAATGGTTGAATATCAATCAATTCATTGCACAATGATTAAAAAAAAATAAAAAAGGTATTCAAAAGGTTTCAAATGTTTTTTGTTGGAGCTGTCACTAACGATTATTTTTTTTCCCGAATAGTAATACCTGTCAAATGGTGATTTTTGTTTTACACTGAGACTTTTTAAATGCATTGTCAACCGAATAAAGGCTGAAATATGATGACTGAAGACTTCTAGACAAAACAAACTATGATTTTGATAAATATTTTCTGACATTTTGAGTTTGAAATGCCACTGTTTTTGTTATACGGTCTTTTTATATGTTTTATAGTCCATATAGGCTAGTCATATTGATTATAATACCGTATTTTAGACTCGTTTAGTCAATTGATTGTGCTGTCCTTGTTTTTGTGTACATCCCTGAACCCCATTTCTTATTTTAAAACCATGAGAGTTAAGTAGATAGTTGGAGTTAGTTGTTTCTCAAGAATCTTCCTTTACTAAAAGTTATTTACTGCCCACTGTGTTCTTACTTGAGCTTTCTTTCAACAGTGTAACAACGAAAATATGAATAAGGTGCTCTGACATATGCAAATAAGAGTCTGTTATATTTTGGCACTATCTGAGGTGGTATTTCTCTACAAGCTGGTCTTTATAGACTGGATCTTACACCTGCAGAGCTTCATGCATCAAAGAAAACCTGGCCATGTTTTAGTGTTCTGCTCTGTGCTATATGTGTGTAATGAGTTAAACCTTCCATGTTTGGCCCCAAAAATCCTTTTTCCCACAACTGTAAAGTTAACGCCTCTGCCAGATGCACTCGTGTGACTCTTAACCAAGGACAGGGGCACGGAATTGACCTTTTCTTACTTGTGTTCACATATGTTTTAGAGCTGTCTGTGCAAATAAACATCTCATATGGTCACGTTGTAATCCCACATAATAGGTTTTTCAATGAAGCTCAAAGATGCTTTTGAGGCTGACCTTGTGATTGTGTGAAATTATACTGATTGTTGTTTTGTTTATAGTTTAACATAAAAAATACTGAATCAAGTTTTATTTTATTTGTTTGAAATTATTCTAAATGTAGAGGAAGATTCAACAAGTTGTAAGCCTAAAAGGCATTTGGTGTCGGTCAAAAATGTCCTTATTATATTGACCGATATTAATATCTCATTATTTTTAAGTATAACAATGTCGATCCATCATAAATGTGTTAAAACATGTCTTTAGGTTTTAAAGTGGCCTCTTCTCCGTTTCAGGCATGTACCTGTCGGACCTGACGTACATCGACTCGGCTTATCCTTCCACAGGCAGCATCCTGGAGAACGAGCAGAGGTCCAATCTCATGAACAACATCCTCCGAATCATATCTGACTTACAGAGATCCTGCACATATGGTGGGTTTATATTATCACTTACTGACTGAATTTAGCTGATGAGATAAAACTTAAGTGAACTCGCAACCTGAAATAAAGTGCTTCACAAATACAAAAAAAAAGTATTGTAGCTTCAGTATGGTTCTTTCTTCTTAACTAAAGTAGCTATAACTATCCACAAAGCTTCATGAATGAATTTAATTAAAAACACAGACATGTAATAACATGTCTGTGTTTTATCATGTAAAAAGGGTGTAATTAGCTGTGGCTTCAGCCTGCACCTTTGTTTTATGTAAAGAAATGTATAGAGTCGTTTGTTTTACCGAAATTAACTCATAAACTCGTATCATGTAGACGACGTAATCATCAGCCGTCTTCTCTTCTCCAGACGTGCCTGTGATGCCTCATATTCAGAAATATCTCAACTCTGTCAGATACATCGAGGAGCTGCAGAAGTTTGTGGAGGATGACAATTACACGTAAGTTAAAACCTCCTGGATCGTCCGCATCGTTTGATTGATGGGACCGATTGTCAATAACGGCGTCTATTCTTGATTTTCAGGTTGTCACAGAAGATTGAGCCCGGCACCAACACACCACGAGCTAATGCCTCCAAAGAGGACCTGGCTGGTGAGTTGCTATTTAGCATGGACAACAGTCATTTTTATTATCCAAACAGTTGTCAGAGCTTACTACTATTTTGTAAAAGTGAAGTGGAACGTAAATGTGATTTCAATGGTGGAACTGGCATAGAAAAGCCAACTGACTTTTCTACTCTCGAAATACAGAACGGTTGCCTCTTTTCTGTTATAAAATCTTAAAACTATACACATGTAGATCTAAGTCTTGATTTTGCTCCATTCTGTAATTTTGAACAACTCTGCAGCACGTCAGTCATTCAAGTAATGTTATCTGCTATGAAAATCAACCTTTTCTAACCTTTATTTAACCATTGAGATCGAAACTTCTTTTTTGAGGGTGTCCTGGGGCAACGAACACTTCTTTATCTAATGTAGTAACTCTAATTTCAGGTCAGGAAGCGTCTCCTCTCTGTGGTCGTAAATATACAATCGCAGCTGAAGGAACCAAAGTCCCCGCCACGCCCCCCTCTCCACGAAACCTCCTGCCCTACGGACACAGGAAGTGCCACAGTCTGGGTTACAAGTCAGTTTCACTCCGCTGATGTTTGTACAGTTTGATTGAAAGCAAAAAGTCACACCATTCCTTTTCTTCCGGTGCAGTTTCATTCACAAGATGAACACGGTAGAGTTTAAAAGCGCCACGTTCCCAAACGCCGGCTCCAGACATTTACTGGACGACAGTGTGATGGAGAGCCACAGTCCGAGCCGAGTCCAGGCCGAGAGCTCCACTCTGTCCAGCGGGATCTCACTCGGTAAGACTTCAGCCCGAGACTCTCCATTCTGCATTCAAATAAAAGCAAAACGTCTAAGATTTCACGTCACATTTCATCAGGTTGAATGAGACTCGCTGTGGAGTGTGAACATTGTCTGTTTTCCCTAAACTGTCCCTGTATAAAAGTACACTACAATCCAAGAATTTCTTATCATCATATACAAATAATGAACAAAATCCTTACTTTCATAATTTGTAGAGCTGCAACTAGAAAACTAATCGTGACTAATTAACTATAAAAAATAATCATAATTGCTATCAGGACTACACAGACTAAAAAAACACATACAAAAATACCTTTAATAACAAAGACAATGGCATTATTAAATCAAAATGTCAAAAAAAAGAATAAACCATTTCTGATTTTCATCCACAGTAAAGAAAAGAATGGAAAAAAAAGAATAAATCATCAATATTCCCTAACCAGAAGCTTTCATTCACCAAATTCCACCTTTTACTTTGGCGATATTGTATTTAAAAGTCTCAATGTACAACAGAAATAATCGTTTTACTTGTCATTGCATATTTTTAATTGATGTCAACACATTTATTTTAGACTCTCAGCGTATTTCTTATCTATAAATACATATTTCACTCTGACTGATCAGAATGTTGTCCTCGAGTGGAGGTTTTGTGGTATAAAGAGCAGGCCTGATGGTCTGTGTGTTTGCAGGGAGCAGCGAAGGCTCTGAGCTGAGTGAAGAAGTGTCATGGCCTGCTTTTGAGAGGTACTTTTCCTCATTATTTTGTTGTGCTTTCTCCACATCCACAGCTTTCATCATAAAATAACCTCATTTCTAACACAAGACTTCAAGGCGCAGCTGTTGAAAATGAGCCACTTTAAAGCTCTCCATGCCCAGCTTCTCTCCCCTAAAGCCTCGCAGCCAACTCAGTCATGCCTCATTCCTCTGCAGCGCGCAGCTTTTACCAACCCTATGAAAATGTCTCTGCTTTTTTTTTTTCCTGCAGCGTGAAATTCATTTAGTGTTCAGCTTTATTCCCCTCACAGTTGTTATCCACCTGCACCAACATCGACGGTGCATGATTCAAGCCAAAGACTTACTAACCTCTTTACCAGAGCACCATTCCCTCAAAACATCTAAATCACAAGAGCCGGGTTTATATGCGTTTCCCTCCAGGTGCAAAATTAAGTGTCAACCAACGAGAGGAAAACTGAGATTAGCCAAGATATATATATACAGTTAAATGTATTTCATTGTAGCTTATTGTAAATAATTAAAAATAAATCAAAGAACTTCTACTTCTACCATTAAAACTACTACTACTACAGCTTCTTACATGACAAAAGCCACACCAGAAGACTTATTTGTCAGTCAATGTAGAGATAATATTCACATCTTCAGCTTTACAGCATTGGATTATTATTACAGTTTGGCATAAATTAAACCACTAATGCATATGACTGAGATTGTCATATTTTTGTAATTATGACTTTGCTTGGTGGAGTATTCCTTGTGGTAAATATCTATCATCAAATCATAACTATCGTGTGATTTATATGGATTTTGAACCTTTTTTTTACAGTTTTGTTGCTAGGTAACAGTTGTGTAATTACCTCTGCATCTGCTGCTCATGTCCAGCAAGCAAGTCACATTACAAAATTGTCAAACAGGAAAAATAGGCACAAAAATCTGATTTAAAAACCTCTCTTTTTTTCCCCCCGAATATCTATAAAGTAGGAGACAGAAACCCAACTGCTTATGATACTAACCAACTTTAAACAAATAACACCCTTCATTTCTTCCAACTTAAACCATGTAACCCACTGGCCCAAAGCTGGCATTCAGACCCCACAGTTGTTCCCCTGTCCAACCTCATCTTGTCCCGTTGTTGAACAGGACTCGCTTCTACCACTCTCTGGGCCCAGTGACCCGAGTGGCCCGAATCCCCTACCGAGGCGTCCTGAGGCCCAGCAGGTACAGAACAGGCTGAACCAAAGCGCTCACTCCCTCCTCTCCACTAGGGGTCACTGTCTGCTGCTGCTCCTTATGTTTCTAGGGGATTTTTAACCCTTGTGTGTTCGTTGCGGGGTTTTTTTTTAGGTGGTGGTCAATTCCTGCTACATGTGTATGATCTATAGTAGACGTTTTCTGTCTTTTTTTGATTCACTGCATGTTTTATTCTTCAAGACCAGCTGAAGTGTACATAAATCAGGCATGAAATGATGACGCATGGATAATCTTTTCATTGTGGAAAGGATAAATTTGGCAGTTTTTACGATGTTAAACATGATAGAAGCGTGCTCAATTTGCAACTGTAATGATATGAACACGCAGTGGTCATATTGTCATGTCTGATTGTTGTACATTGACTGAATAGTGAATTTAGAAGACTTCAGTTGCACTTCAATTTGCAGCTTAAAACTTTCCCTTTGTTTGTCAGAGTTCTACTTAAAACTGTTCTTACAAATTTAAATCCTAACATACAATGGGACAGACTCTTATACTTTGCTTTAATAGTGGTTGCATAATGATCAAACCTTTTTTCTTTTTAATGTTTTCAAATCTGTCTTTTTCCAGCAGGCGTTTGGGGCTCTGGCTCTGAGCGTCCTTCACGCCACAATCTGCTCACCACCTTCTCCATTCCTGATCCACTTTATGATACTATAACTGCAAAGATTTATATCTGTAAAATTGAACAATTGGAAACACACAAATGGCAACATCTTTACAGCAGCTCAGTGGGTTGTGTCTGTTTTCTCCTAATGGGGTTTTGGCTTCTTTCTGAAATGTACAGCACTGGAAAAGTAAAAACAAATGCATGTTTGACTAAAATGCTTTTAAGGATTTTTCTTTTATTATTATTATTATCATTATCATTATCATCATTATCATTATTATTAGGCCCGAGCGCCACAAGCTGGCTAGAGGCCTATTAATCTCGTAAGGCCGTGCAAAGCACGGCTGCGAAAGTGCGCACGTAGTGCGCACGAAATCGAGCGTGAAGCGCTCGCCCACTTCCAAACACTCACTAACGCACTCCTTCACTCACGCACGCCCCGTGCATACTAATTAGTAGTAGGAAAATGGAACTTTACCGTTGTGGATGCTTTATAAAGCACTCATTTGCGCTAAGTAGCTCACGAATACGTTCCCCATCTCTTGCATGTTCCGTGCATATAAGCATGTAATGCAAAAATTGAACATTATTACTGTATAGAGGGCCAAAAACACAAAGTGGGCGGAGCCCACTCAAAATTAACGAAAGTACCCGTCAGTGACCAGGGACCCACACCATGAGGTAGGAAAGCGAGCTACCTCATGGTGTGGGTCAAATGTATAGTTCATGATATTTGAAAAATGGGAAACATTGTTTTCCGCATCGGAATATTATTCTTTCTTTCTTTCTTCTTCTTCTTCTTCTTCTTCTTCTTCTTCTTCTTCTTCTTCTTCTTCTTCTTCTTCTTCTTCTTCTTCTTCTTCTTCTTCTTCTTCTTCTTCTTCTTCTTCTTCTTCTTCTTCTTCTTCTTCTTCTTCTTCTTCTTCTTCTTCTTCTTCTTCTTCTTCTTCTTCTTCTTCTTCTTCTTCTTCTTCTTCTTCTTCTTCTTCTTCTTCTTCTTCTCTTCTTCTTCTTCTTCTTCTTCTTCTTCTTCTTCTTCTTCTTCTTCTTCTTCTTCTTCTTCTTCTTCTTCTTCTTCTTCTTCTTCTTTCTTCTTCTTCTTCTTCTTTCTTCTTCTTCTTCTTCTTCTTCTTCTTCTTCTTCTTCTTCTTCTTCTTCTTCTTCTTCTTCTTCTTCTTCTTCTTCTTCTTCTTCTTCTTCTTCTTCTTCTTCTTCTTCTTCTTCTTCTTCTTCTTTTCTTCTTCTTCTTCTTCTTCTTCTTCTTCTTCTTCTTCTTCTTCTTCTTCTTCTTCTTCTTCTTCTTCTTCTTCTTCTTCTTCTTCTTCTTCTTCTTCTTCTTCTTCTTCTTCTTCTTCTTCTTCTTCTTCTTCTTCTTCTTCTTCTTCTTCTTCTTCTTCTTCTTCTTCTTCTTCTTCTTCTTCCTCCTCCTCCTCCTCGTCCTCGTCCTCGTCCTCGTCATCGTCATCGTCATCGTCATCGTCATCCTCCTCCTCCTCCTCGTCATCCTCCTCCTCCTCCTCGTCATCCTCCTCCTCCTCCTCGTCATCCTCCTCCTCCTCCTCGTCATCCTCCTCCTCCTCCTCGTCATCCTCCTCCTCCTCCTCGTCATCCTCCTCCTCCTCGTCATCCTCCTCCTCCTCGTCATCCTCCTCCTCCTCCTCCTCGTCATCCTCCTCCTCGGGACCAACCCCCCTATTTTTCACCCAGTGAACATTGACGAAAAGTCACAAAAATTAGCACACCTCTAAAAATCGTGCCTCTCTACATTCTGGCTATTTCCTTTTTCTAAAATTAAAAAAAATTGGCGCGTCAGCGCCCCCAAATGTACCAAAAATGCATTGAGAGATGGGAAATGACTCAAAAAAAATCTGATCGTAGAATCATGAAATTTGGCGCAGAGGTAGATGGTGACAAGAGAAGTAAAAAATATTATTACGGCAACGCCGTCCGCCCAACTAAATGTCGGCCATATTGCTTCAAAAATGGTTAAACACGACTTCGGAGTTTTTCCAAACGTCGTACTTTTACGAACTCCTCCCAGGGCGTTGGCCCTAAAAAGCTGAAATTTGGTGAAAATGCTACTGAGGAGTGGGACATCAAAAGTTATCCAAATTACATTGATACCTCTCACGGTCTCTGTGCGGCGAAGCCGCAAACTGTAGCAAGAATTTCAGAAATCTCTGCCGTTTGCGCAGATAAAGTCCGAATTGCGTCAAATTAGAATCAGTTGTTAAACTCTTTGCCCTAAACCTACTTGAAGTGAAATAAATTAATTTGGAGCCACAGCGCCCCCTACAGATTTTATATGGAGGTTAAATATTTAGTTTTGCGAAATTATATGAAATTTGACACACAACTCAATTTTAGCATCCCCATCAAAAAAGTCAATGAGACCCATGTCATAATTGTTATGGCGTTGCCGTAACGATGACCGAAACCTTTCATGTTATTCCAATGGGGAAATCGCCAGAACATGTTTACACTTTAGACTTTCACGAACTCCTCCCAGGGCGTTAGACATATTAACCTGAAATTTGGTGAGACTCATCTTCAGGTGTGGACCATCAAAAGTTATCCACATTTTCATTCAAAGTCACGGTGTCTGTGCGGCAAAGCCGCACATTTTGCCAAGAATTCAAAATAAAATTGCTTTTTGATGGTAAAACAAAGGGGAGAAGATGTGACAGCGTCACAGATTCAGCAGTAGGCGTAATAAAAGGACAATTGGGGCGCGTTAGCGCCCCCTCCTCTTGCGGCGTGGCGGCGGCGTGGCGAGGGCCGATCAATATAGCTTGCGGCTATATTTATTATTATTATTAACGTACAGGGATTTGGGGAAATTATTTATTTTAATAATTATGATATATATTTATGCCATTTCGAGAGACACTGACTTCTAGAGCAGCAGCTAAAGATTATTTACATTTTAGATTGACATTTTTAAATAAGTTTTTAACTAAATAAATGTTGAAATATGGTGACAAAGGCGAGAATATTTACATGTGAAGTGTATAATAAAATAGAAATAGTTTATTCTATTTTTCTATTTTGATTTAATAATGCCGCCGTCTTTGCTCTAAAGCATCTTTTTACATTTGTTTTGGAGTCTATATAGTCCAGAAAGCCATAGTATTTGATTGGTCCTGTTCTGTGTATAGTGAGTTCAAATAGTGTTGTAATTTTGTGGCAAAGTCATTTACACTAGAACCAGTGTCTTTCATTGTAGATATTCTTTAGGCCTCATGGCAATCTTGATAATTAATTTAGTTTCTTATCTGAAAGTGAATATAGTTAAACATCTCTCATACCTTTTCCTCTTCAAGCCAGAAACATAATCATTGAAGCTCTGTTGTGGATACTTTGCTGGATGGGACTATGCACGCCTTTTACTTCGATTTATTTGTGTTGTTTTCCGTCGCATTTCTTCGCCTTCATTTGTTCAAATTCTTCACTAACTTTCAGATCCTGCACTTGTGTACTTACAGTATTCCTTGCATTATAACGCTGTGTTTTCCCGCGTTTGTGCAGCTCAGCCGAGTCGGAGGAGCTCGCTGTGCACTTGTATCCCGGGGCGGTCACAGTGCAAGGCGTTCTGAGGCGGAAGACTGTGTTGAAGGAGGGCAAGAAACCCACCGTGAGCTCACTCCTCCACACGACGCACCTGCACACTCCAAACATACACTAAATGTACATCTATTTCACGTGCAATGTAGTATTTACTTTCATTTTTGCTTTCAATTTGCATTAAACAGTTGTGAGAAAACCACAGCGTAATACTTAGTTGGATTAAAGTCAGTATTTCCGAAATACAGAGACTAAATCCAGCATTTTAGCCTCTGTCTTTTGTCTGGTTTTGTTATTTTGTTCCTCCAGGCCATGTCTGCACTTTGTCCCGCTAGACGTGAGCTTTTTTTCTGTTTACATACGTGTAAACTGTTATTGCTGGTCACCTAACAGTTGGTGTGATTTATGAGCTTGTTAAACTTGTATTTTGAATGTTTGTAATGTAGCATTTCCTTAATTTCAATCTTGTTATTCATTACCAGGTTAAATCTATTGTTATTTATGGCAAAACATCACATTAGCCAAACTCCAGGAGCCTAAAGTCAATGTAATCCATGTCCTCACAAGCTCAAGTGATGTCGGAAGGCTGCAACAAGAAGGATGTTCGCCAAAAATACATCTTATGATTTTGTAATGCACTGGAATAAGTCATGATTAGTTATTTATAGTAATAATGCTTCTTTTCTGTCTACAGGTGGCGTCTTGGACCAAATACTGGGTGGCTCTTTGTGGTACTCAGCTTTACTACTACGCTGCCAAGTCCCTGAAGGCCACAGAGAGAAAACATGTAAGTCACACACATTTAGGTTTAAGGTTGGACGACTGCAGAGACTGAGCAGATGTGCTACATAAACGTGTCAGTTGTTTAGACATTTATACATTACATGAGTAGTTGGTTTTACAGACTAACACTAAACCTGCCTGAATGCGTTGTCAAAACTGGCATCTGACTGTCATTAGCTGCACTTCCTTTGTTGGCTTTAGATTACTGATTGTACTGATTGTACTGATTACCTTTTACTAGGGTTTATACTTTGTTCACTGTGAAAAACATGACATTTTTGCTTGAGAAAATGCCCAATTTGATGTTCTTCTTGTTCTGTTAAACCATCCGTGTTATATGAATATGATAGACAGAACAATATTTTAGGAGCCTCGATCTTTCCGTGCCTTTTCCATGCACTATTTGGCAACTTACTTACTTCTTCTTAGCTTTACATGAACATTTGAGCTGTAGAGGGCTGAATAATTCACACATCTATCACGCAATAATGACACTAAACTCCAACTACATAAGGGTTTTGTTATTTTATATTGCAGCTCTTTTTTATGATGATTTAGTAAAGGGTTCAGCGGGATTCTCCTGCTTTCTATTACAAGAGCGGCATAAAGTAGTTTCAATCATTTCATTTATCGAGAGATATTTTATTAGCGATAAATGTCTCAAACTATGTTATTGTGACTGGCCCAGTTACGCCGTCCACACTCAGAACGTGACTATTATTATCACAGTGAGTATGTGCAGTCACCGTTGTGTGTAGAGAGCCGTTCTTAGACAGGGAACAAACCCCTAAACTGGGTGTAGTGCGCCGCCTGTGGTCGGGCTCAGCGGGGGACACAGATGGGAGCATTCACCCAATAATGAGCCCGGTGACATCAGCGCGTCCCGTGTGCCGCTCCGAGCCTAATGAGCTCCGTGTGCCGGGGTTAGACGCACCGAACGCCCAGGTGAACATTCCTCCATCTTCAGTTTCAGCCTGAAATGAAGGAGAGTTTAGTCAAAGCTGCGACAGGAAAGACTGAGTGGTATTTCTTGTGCCCAGTTTAAGTCCACGTCCTGCAAGAGCGTGTGTGTGGTGGGGCTCATGGCCATGATGGCGGACGATCCCGAGCATCCGGATGTTTTTATGCTCACCGACTCTGAACACGGTAAGGATTGTATCAGATTCTATTGTCGGGATTGTTGGAAACTCGACTTGATTACGTGTTAAGTCGTGCTCTGTTACTGCGCATCAGTAGTAATGATGTCATAATTACACTATTGATTCTGATGGAGCTGTTTTATGTCTAAAATAATCTGCTTTATTTAGTGTGTGTTTTTTTTTTTCAGTTTGTTAGGTTTTTCTACCCCAAGTGCCCATAATCTGATGGCTTTCATTTCCAGTGATCTTATCTATCTATAAAAAATAAATCTGATTAGCTGTTTGGAGCAATCTTTGTCCTACTATTTTTTTTTTTTAACTATTTTTATTTTTCATCAGAACATAAAACATACACAAAACACTTATTACACCAGAAGAGGTGGTTAAAAAAAAAAAAGAACAGAAGCAAAACAGATGATATGGGAAATAAAAATAAAATAAATAATAATGTTAATAATAAATTAAAAAAGTCAAGAGCGTGCTAGACTTGCTGAGGCTTAAGTTTTAGGAGCAAAGGTTGAGAATGTCCTACTATTTTCAAGCTTAGAACTGACACAATGATAATGCTGACTTTTGATGTGTGGCTGGATTGTATTAATATAATTTAACATTTATAATACCATAAAGTTCTGTATACAAATGTATATTCAATCAAAGTCATTTTAGTCCATAACTGAAACCATAGAGCTCACAGTGGAGGCAGATGTTTTGCTGTGGCAACCCCAGAACGTAACAGCCAAAGTGGAAAGAAGGCAATATGTCTAACAGCATTTGAGACGTATGATTTCCAGCGTTGGTCATGGCGTTCTTGAGTCCAGACTCGTCCCCTGGTTCAGAGGATAAAGTCGTATCAGCTTCGTCTCCCTGTTCCTGCACGTACTCCGGTTTCAGCCTTGGCTCCTGTAGAAACCCGTCTGCTGAGCCAAAGTCAAGCGAGACTTTCCAGAGGTTGAGAAAAACAGGTGAAAGGATTTTGGCGCTCAACATTGTTTTTTTGTCTCCGTTGCCCAGGTAACACATACAAGTACCAAGCAGGAAACCGAATGAACGCTTTGCTTTGGTTCAAGCATCTGAGCGCAGCCTGCCAGAGCAACAGGCAACAGGTAAAACACTGACATTACACTTTTACTCACACAATGCAGCAACTGGAGAGTCAAAATAATGTGTTTGCAATACCGGTCGTTGTTGCATTAAAGGCACAGTATGTAACTTTCTGGAGCTTGTGAGTCGCCTGCATAATTCCATGGAAATAGACAGTTAAAAGCATAAGTTATATGCCATACTGTGGTATATTATAGCTCAACGAACAACATTTCCATTAAAACAAGCCCTAGTACAAGTCAGGTTTATGGAGATGCAAGCCTGCTCACAGTATGGACAGTTTTAGTCTTAGTCTAGTAGTTGTAGCACTAATACTGTACTGCTACTGCTACTGCTACTGCTACCACGATAAACCTCATTAAATAACATTTGAGGTGAGACAGACCTGATATTAAGGTTCTGAAACTAATTAAGGCGTGGCTGCAGTTTTAACCCCTTTATAAATACAACTTTTAAAATACAATTGACATTATTTAACACTGATCTGTGGCTCTGCATTGTCCGTTTTGATATGAAACCCTCAGCGTCTGGACCCTCCCGCGTTACACTCTGGACGTTTGCTTCCAGGTACCAGCCAATCTGATGTCCTTCGAGTGAGCCGCAGCGTGAAGGCGTCGACGCGATGAGAAGCGGGAACAGTATTGTCGTCAGTAGAGGGCGCTGTCACTGCCATGAGCCCCGAACGCCAAACGTATCCAGTCGATGTCTCGCTCCGCCACTGCCTTAACCAGAGAACCTGCCTCTGCTTGTGCGTGTGCGTGTATGAGTGTGTGTGCGCGCGTGCTTGTGTGTTACCGTGGCGATTGAAGACACTACTTTGGCTCGTATTGACTACTGAACAAGGACACACACCACTGCTCCCGTCTCCCACCTCCCGTGTCATCTTTTTTGCAGTTCAGCACTTCAGAAGAGCCATTTTACAACGAAAAGATGTACGCAGACACGTCAATATCAATGCTCTTCGGATTTTTTTAAAAGTATTTTAATTGTCGCCACACTATATGCTTGAACGGAGGACTTTTTTGACGGAACCATCGAGCGGTTTTATTCACAATTCTTCCCTCGTGTTACCTTTGGGATTCACAATATTATTTCACACTCCCGCACACAGACTGTTTGGATTGCGATCTTTATTAACATATTAAGGGCTCTATATAGCAATCAAATCCAGCATTTCCTCACTTCCTGAATGTGTCTCTTTGTAACTTAATGGTTTGTTTGTATGTTTGTACGTCTTTGTAATATCTGCTTGGGGGAGAAACGGGACGCAGGGGTCTAAAAAAAAGAAAAAAGGTTGCATTTATAGCTATATCTTGTCGGTAGGTACGATATAACCCAGAAATCTAAGCTATAAGACGTGCTTTTTGCTACATCCTGTTATATTTTGCTCAGTAGTTCTCCAGTCGGCTGTTCTCACTTTGGCCCGTCACACTCGCACACATTAAACACTACAGATTTGAAACTGTGAAAATTCCCCAATTAGATGACACATGTCTCTGTTTTGTTTTGTTTTTCCTTTTGCTTTGCGACAGATTGTTCAGAGCTACCTGGAGCCATACACTTTTAAATCATTTGTTACTATGTTTTGTGCTGTTAGTTTTTGTCCTTCTTTGGGAGAGATGGTGCAGTTCACAGTATTACATTGTGGTAGGAAATTGCACGTTGTGATAGTCGTCTGTTACATTTGTTTGTTTTTATTTGATGTACTTTTAGATTTGAGTTTTTTTTTTTTATTTCCCCTTTACTCTGTAGGTCACTGATGGAGCCTAAATGCATTGCTTTGAAATGGCATAAGCACCTTGTCTTAGATTGGTGCCAAACGATACATGAAGTGTTTGTGGGCAGTGCAGCAGTAAAACGAGCTGTGGCAGGTTATAATCGTGTGTTGTGTTCTCTCTCTCTGGCATTTGCATCGTCTGTTACAGCCAAAGTTGACGATCTCATCTTTTTTCTTTTTTTATATTTGTTTACGTTGTATATTTACAGAATCATTTGCCCAAATTGTCTTTCAGTTCAGATCATATTTCAAATTAGAAAGTATTACAGTACATTTGGCTTTTCTTGGCTGTTCTTAAAATACCTGAACATACCGTGTCGCTGCTGCCTGTGGAAATTGTTAATGCAACTCCAGTTTCATAAAAGTTGGGACACTTTCATAATATGTATAAGTTTTCCAAATCTCATAGAATCTGTATTTCACAGTATGATAAAAACATGGTTATCATGTGTTTGAACTAAGTCATGATCAATCTCATTTAAAACTGAAGGTATCTACAGATTAAAGCTATTACAGGTCATTAAATAGCATTGCATTATTCCTCAGTCACACTGTGTTGAGCGAGTTTTAACCACAGCTGCCTTGGGGCTGACTGACAGAAAGGTGGCTTATTCTCCTCACCACCCGCACATGTGAAGTGTCACTAACATGACCTGCGCAGGACAAACTGACCATTCTTCTACCGCCCGAGCAACTTTTATCTGTTATATTATTGTCCATTATTTATTTGGTTTTATGAGATTTGCATTATACATACTACTGTGTCCCAGCTTTCATGACATTTGAGCTTGTCATTTACTGTCCAAATGAAATTGACTGCATACAATGTTTTTTTTCTTCGGATTGGCGCAAATGAAATCTTCTCCTACATTTAAGAAATCTATATATTTGTATGTCCCTCTTCCCCTAAAGGGGGAAAGCCAAAGACGGACAAAACACGGCAGGTTCTGAGAGCCTTTTGCATGCGCGTGTGCAAATGTCCCTATTTTTGTAGACTTCAAATCAAAGTCAGATCCATGACTGACAAAGCTCCAAGACTGAACAGTAAAGCTGCGATGCCACGCTGGTCTGGAAAGAAAGAAAAGATAGTAAGTGTTTTGTATAGTTTGAACATGTCAGAATGGTGTGGTAATTATGGTGAAAGGCTATAAGATGTGAAAATCTGTTGCTTTGATACTGAAATATGAAAGGCTGTCATTTGACTTGGAAAGGAGAGGGCTCAGTAATGGGTCCATCGGCAAATTAAATGGGCAAAATCTTCTAGAAATATCTATTTGGACGTGTCCGTATTCATATGTGGCAACGGCTGTCCAGGTTTACCTTTGTGCATTTCAATATCTCAAAGGACTGACATTATTGAATTTATAAATTGATGCAGAAACCGTTCAAAGTCAATGGGTCTTGATATGACTTTAATTTATTTGACTGATTGAACTCCACTTTCTGTCAAGTGCTTCTTTGTAATGTTCGGCTTCATTGTTTGCATCATATTTTCATTTTGTGTGGAATATATGGTCAAAATAATGGAAATGCACAGTATGTTGTGACTTATGTCCAGCTAAATCGTGGTAGTTGTCAATTTTATTATCCATTCAAACAATGTTCTATTCCAAATGATTACATTGTTTAGTTTACATTTTTCACACTTATTTTGAATGTGACCTGAATATGCAAAATTATGCCATTCTTACATTTTGACCATATGCAAAAGCACAATAATACTATGTGTATTGCTTCTTCAATGAGAGAGTCACGTGTCACTGTTTACAAAGGACATGCATCAACGGCCTCTTAATAATTTCACGTGAACAGGTCTATGGAGAGAATGCCCTTTGACCTTTGCCCTTTTGCCTGTCTGTGGCGGCGCTGTGACCTCAGTGTTGAGTGATGCGCTGCTGTAGTGGAGACTGAGAAACCAATAAACACCTTTTTTACGCCACACATCTGAGTCTCGCTCATCATTCGTCTCTGAGTGGCTTTGTATAAGAGCGAGGGGAATGTGGACAATCAGACAAAGCACTAAATTAGGACTAATGATCTTGTTCTGTGCTAATTTGCCCAAAATACACATCCAACCTTTAACAAAAACGTAATGTTACTTTTCTGGTCTCCCGCTTGTCTCCATGGAGATCTGAAATGTTCCACAGTATGCAATCTTGCATTTATTCAATTATTGCTGTTTAATTGCAAACAAATATCTTGGGAAAACCGTGAATCTCGTGGAGACGAGCGTTCTACCAGGTCATTTACATATTGCACATTTAAATTCATCCCAGCAATAAGAATTTTCTGAAAAGGGCTGATTTGGCTAATTTTGTCATATATGTCCAAGAAAATATTCTTTTGGGCTTAAATTATTTTAATAAAATTTTCTGATTAGTGTAGTTCAAATATATTAAAATAATCTCTAGCGCCTGTTATAGTTTTAGTTATCCTACTCCTCATTGAAATTGATTAAACCTGCCTTTATTCCATATTACCTATGTAGAGTTACCTTTGCAAAAACACTTGACTAATAATAACTAATAACTAGCCTGTTATTGGCCCATTACAGTCCAAACTAAATGAACCCACACAACATGGACTGTACGCAACTACTTTAGTGTGCAAACTTTAACCGATACAGGAATAAATGAACCTTTCCAAAATGTTCAGTCTTACCACCTTTGTATAAAGCCTGCCTCACACATGAACACCTCCATAATGTTCAGTATTATGTCTGTATAAAGCCCGCCTCACACATGAACACCTCCATAATGTTCAGTCTCATGTCTGTATAAAGCCCGCCTCACACATGATGAACACCTCCATAATGTTCAGTATTATGTCTGTATAAAGCCCGCCTCACACATGATGAACACCTCCATAATGTTCAGTATTATGTCTGTATAAAGCCCGCCTCACACATGATGAACACCTCCATAATGTTCAGTATTATGTCTGTATAAAGCCCGCCTCACACATGATGAACACCTCCATAATGTTCAGTCTCATGTCTGTATAAAGCCCGCCTCACACATGATGAACACCTCCATAATGTTCAGTCTCATGTCTGTATAAAGCCCGCCTCACACATGATGAACACCTCCATAATGTTCAGTATTATGTCTGTATAAAGCCCGCCTCACACATGATGAACACCTCCATAATGTTCAGTCTCATGTCTGTATAAAGCCCGCCTCACACATGATGAACACCTCCATAATGTTCAGTATTATGTCTGTATAAAGCCCGCCTCACACATGATGAACACCTCCATAATGTTCAGTCTCATGTCTGTATAAAGCCCGCCTCACACATGATGAACACCTCCATAATGTTCAGTATTATGTCTGTATAAAGCCCGCCTCACACATGAACACCTCCATAATGTTCAGTATTATGTCTGTATAAAGCCCGCCTCACACATGAACACCTCCATAATGATCAGTATTATGTCTGTATAAAGCCCGCCTCACACATGATGAACACCTCCATAATGTTCAGTCTCATGTCTGTATAAAGCCCGCCTCACACATGATGAACACCTCCATAATGTTCAGTATTATGTCTGTATAAAGCCCGCCTCACACATGATGAACACCTCCATAATGTTCAGTATTATGTCTGTATAAAGCCCGCCTCACACATGAACACCTCCATAATGTTCAGTATTATGTCTGTATAAAGCCCGCCTCACACATGATGAACACCTCCATAATGTTCAGTCTCATGTCTGTATAAAGCCCGCCTCACACATGAACACCTCCATAATGTTCAGTCTCATGTCTGTATAAAGCCCGCCTCACACATGATGAACACCTCCATAATGTTCAGTATTATGTCTGTATAAAGCCCGCCTCACACATGATGAACACCTCCATAATGTTCAGTATTATGTCTGTATAAAGCCCGCCTCACACATGATGAACACCTCCATAATGTTCAGTATTATGTCTGTATAAAGCCCGCCTCACACATGATGAACACCTCCATAATGTTCAGTATTATGTCTGTATAAAGCCCGCCTCACACATGATGAACACCTCCATAATGTTCAGTATTATGTCTGTATAAAGCCCGCCTCACACATGATGAACACCTCCATAATGTTCAGTCTCATGTCTGTATAAAGCCCGCCTCACACATGATGAACACCTCCATAATGTTCAGTCTCATGTCTGTATAAAGCCCGCCTCACACATGATGAACACCTCCATAATGTTCAGTCTCATGTCTGTATAAAGCCCGCCTCACACATGATGAACACCTCCATAATGTTCAGTATTATGTCTGTATAAAGCCCGCCTCACACATGAACACCTCCATAATGTTCAGTATTATGTCTGTATAAAGCCCGCCTCACACATGATGAACACCTCCATAATGTTCAGTATTGTCTGTATAAAGCCCGCCTCACACATGATGAACACCTCCATAATGTTCAGTATTATGTCTGTATAAAGCCCGCCTCACACATGATGAACACCTCCATAATGTTCAGTATTATGTCTGTATAAAGCCCGCCTCACACATGATGAACACCTCCATAATGTTCAGTCTCATGTCTGTATAAAGCCCGCCTCACACATGATGAACACCTCCATAATGTTCAGTCTCATGTCTGTATAAAGCCCGCCTCACACATGATGAACACCTCCATAATGTTCAGTATTATGTCTGTATAAAGCCCGCCTCACACATGATGAACACCTCCATAATGTTCAGTATTATGTCTGTATAAAGCCCGCCTCACACATGATGAACACCTCCATAATGTTCAGTATTATGTCTGTATAAAGCCCGCCTCACACATGATGAACACCTCCATAATGTTCAGTATTATGTCTGTATAAAGCCCGCCTCACACATGATGAACACCTCCATAATGTTCAGTATTATGTCTGTATAAAGCCCGCCTCACACATGATGAACACCTCCATAATGTTCAGTATTATGTCTGTATAAAGCCCGCCTCACACATGATGAACACCTCCATAATGTTCAGTCTTATGTCTGTATAAAGCCCGCCTCACACATGATGAACACCTCCATAATGTTCAGTCTCATGTCTGTATAAAGCCCGCCTCACACATGATGAACACCTCCATAATGTTCAGTATTATGTCTGTATAAAGCCCGCCTCACACATGATGAACACCTCCATAATGTTCAGTCTCATGTCTGTATAAAGCCCGCCTCACACATGATGAACACCTCCATAATGTTCAGTATTATGTCTGTATAAAGCCCGCCTCACACATGATGAACACCTCCATAATGTTCAGTCTCATGTCTGTATAAAGCCCGCCTCACACATGATGAACACCTCCATAATGTTCAGTCTCATGTCTGTATAAAGCCCGCCTCACACATGATGAACACCTCCATAATGTTCAGTATTATGTCTGTATAAAGCCCGCCTCACACATGATGAACACCTCCATAATGTTCAGTATTATGTCTGTATAAAGCCCGCCTCACACATGATGAACACCTCCATAATGTTCAGTATTATGTCTGTATAAAGCCCGCCTCACACATGATGAACACCTCCATAATGTTCAGTCTCATGTCTGTATAAAGCCCGCCTCACACATGATGAACACCTCCATAATGTTCAGTCTCATGTCTGTATAAAGCCCCCTCACACATGATGAACACCTCCATAATGTTCAGTCTCATGTCTGTATAAAGCCCGCCTCACACATGAACACCTCCATAATGTTCAGTCTCATGTCTGTATAAAGCCCGCCTCACACATGATGAACACCTCCATAATGTTCAGTCTCATGTCTGTATAAAGCCCGCCTCACACATGATGAACACCTCCATAATGTTCAGTCTCATGTCTGTATAAAGCCCGCCTCACACATGATGAACACCTCCATAATGTTCAGTATTATGTCTGTATAAAGCCCGCCTCACACATGATGAACACCTCCATAATGTTCAGTATTATGTCTGTATAAAGCCCGCCTCACACATGAACACCTCCATAATGTTCAGTATTATGTCTG
Source organism: Eucyclogobius newberryi (assembly GCF_026437365.1). Taxonomy (NCBI): domain Eukaryota; kingdom Metazoa; phylum Chordata; class Actinopteri; order Gobiiformes; family Gobiidae; genus Eucyclogobius; species Eucyclogobius newberryi. Next base: position 35,854,044 of record NW_027316532.1, read on the forward strand.
TATAAAGCCCGCCTCACACATGATGAACACCTCCATAATGTTCAGTATTATGTCTGTATAAAGCCCGCCTCACACATGATGAACACCTCCATAATGTTCAGTATTATGTCTGTATAAAGCCCGCCTCACACATGATGAACACCTCCATAATGTTCAGTATTATGTCTGTATAAAGCCCGCCTCACACATGATGAACACCTCCATAATGTTCAGTCTCATGTCTGTATAAAGCCCGCCTCACACATGATGAACACCTCCATAATGTTCAGTATTATGTCTGTATAAAGCCCGCCTCACACATGATGAACACCTCCATAATGTTCAGTCTCATGTCTGTATAAAGCCCGCCTCACACATGATGAACACCTCCATAATGTTCAGTATTATGTCTGTATAAAGCCCGCCTCACACATGATGAACACCTCCATAATGTTCAGTCTCATGTCTGTATAAAGCCCCCTCACACATGATGAACACCTCCATAATGTTCAGTCTCATGTATGTATAAAGCCCGCCTCACACATGAACACCTCCATAATGTTCAGTCTCATGTCTGTATAAAGCCCGCCTCACACATGATGAACACCTCCATAATGTTCAGTATTATGTCTGTATAAAGCCCGCCTCACACATGATGAACACCTCCATAATGTTCAGTATTATGTCTGTATAAAGCCCGCCTCACACATGATGAACACCTCCATAATGTTCAGTCTCATGTCTGTATAAAGCCCGCCTCACACATGATGAACACCTCCATAATGTTCAGTATTATGTCTGTATAAAGCCCGCCTCACACATGATGAACACCTCCATAATGTTCAGTATTATGTCTGTATAAAGCCCGCCTCACACATGATGAACACCTCCATAATGTTCAGTCTCATGTCTGTATAAAGCCCCCTCACACATGATGAACACCTCCATAATGTTCAGTCTCATGTCTGTATAAAGCCCGCCTCACACATGAACACCTCCATAATGTTCAGTCTCATGTCTGTATAAAGCCCGCCTCACACATGATGAACACCTCCATAATGTTCAGTATTATGTCTGTATAAAGCCCGCCTCACACATGAACACCTCCATAATGTTCAGTCTCATGTCTGTATAAAGCCCGCCTCACACATGATGAACACCTCCATAATGTTCAGTATTATGTCTGTATAAAGCCCGCCTCACACATGATGAACACCTCCATAATGTTCAGTATTATGTCTGTATAAAGCCCGCCTCACACATGATGAACACCTCCATAATGTTCAGTCTCATGTCTGTATAAAGCCCGCCTCACACATGATGAACACCTCCATAATGTTCAGTATTATGTCTGTATAAAGCCCGCCTCACACATGATGAACACCTCCATAATGTTCAGTCTCATGTCTGTATAAAGCCCGCCTCACACATGATGAACACCTCCATAATGTTCAGTATTATGTCTGTATAAAGCCCGCCTCACACATGATGAACACCTCCATAATGTTCAGTCTCATGTCTGTATAAAGCCCGCCTCACACATGATGAACACCTCCATAATGTTCAGTATTATGTCTGTATAAAGCCCGCCTCACACATGAACACCTCCATAATGTTCAGTATTATGTCTGTATAAAGCCCGCCTCACACATGAACACCTCCATAATGTTCAGTATTATGTCTGTATAAAGCCCGCCTCACACATGATGAACACCTCCATAATGTTCAGTCTCATGTCTGTATAAAGCCCGCCTCACACATGATGAACACCTCCATAATGTTCAGTATTATGTCTGTATAAAGCCCGCCTCACACATGATGAACACCTCCATAATGTTCAGTATTATGTCTGTATAAAGCCCGCCTCACACATGATGAACACCTCCATAATGTTCAGTCTCATGTCTGTATAAAGCCCGCCTCACACATGATGAACACCTCCATAATGTTCAGTATTATGTCTGTATAAAGCCCGCCTCACACATGATGAACACCTCCATAATGTTCAGTCTCATGTCTGTATAAAGCCCCCTCACACATGATGAACACCTCCATAATGTTCAGTCTCATGTCTGTATAAAGCCCGCCTCACACATGAACACCTCCATAATGTTCAGTCTCATGTCTGTATAAAGCCCGCCTCACACATGATGAACACCTCCATAATGTTCAGTATTATGTCTGTATAAAGCCCGCCTCACACATGATGAACACCTCCATAATGTTCAGTATTATGTCTGTATAAAGCCCGCCTCACACATGATGAACACCTCCATAATGTTCAGTATTATGTCTGTATAAAGCCCGCCTCACACATGATGAACACCTCCATAATGTTCAGTATTATGTCTGTATAAAGCCCGCCTCACACATGATGAACACCTCCATAATGTTCAGTATTATGTCTGTATAAAGCCCGCCTCACACATGATGAACACCTCCATAATGTTCAGTCTCATGTCTGTATAAAGCCCGCCTCACACATGATGAACACCTCCATAATGTTCAGTATTATGTCTGTATAAAGCCCGCCTCACACATGATGAACACCTCCATAATGTTCAGTCTCATGTCTGTATAAAGCCCGCCTCACACATGATGAACACCTCCATAATGTTCAGTATTATGTCTGTATAAAGCCCGCCTCACACATGATGAACACCTCCATAATGTTCAGTCTCATGTCTGTATAAAGCCCCCTCACACATGATGAACACCTCCATAATGTTCAGTCTCATGTCTGTATAAAGCCCGCCTCACACATGAACACCTCCATAATGTTCAGTCTCATGTCTGTATAAAGCCCGCCTCACACATGATGAACACCTCCATAATGTTCAGTATTATGTCTGTATAAAGCCCGCCTCACACATGATGAACACCTCCATAATGTTCAGTCTCATGTCTGTATAAAGCCCGCCTCACACATGATGAACACCTCCATAATGTTCAGTATTATGTCTGTATAAAGCCCGCCTCACACATGATGAACACCTCCATAATGTTCAGTATTATGTCTGTATAAAGCCCGCCTCACACATGATGAACACCTCCATAATGTTCAGTCTCATGTCTGTATAAAGCCCGCCTCACACATGATGAACACCTCCATAATGTTCAGTATTATGTCTGTATAAAGCCCGCCTCACACATGATGAACACCTCCATAATGTTCAGTATTATGTCTGTATAAAGCCCGCCTCACACATGATGAACACCTCCATAATGTTCAGTATTATGTCTGTATAAAGCCCGCCTCACACATGATGAACACCTCCATAATGTTCAGTATTATGTCTGTATAAAGCCCGCCTCACACATGATGAACACCTCCATAATGTTCAGTCTCATGTCTGTATAAAGCCCGCCTCACACATGATGAACACCTCCATAATGTTCAGTATTATGTCTGTATAAAGCCCGCCTCACACATGATGAACACCTCCATAATGTTCAGTATTATGTCTGTATAAAGCCCGCCTCACACATGATGAACACCTCCATAATGTTCAGTCTCATGTCTGTATAAAGCCCGCCTCACACATGATGAACACCTCCATAATGTTCAGTATTATGTCTGTATAAAGCCCGCCTCACACATGATGAACACCTCCATAATGTTCAGTATTATGTCTGTATAAAGCCCGCCTCACACATGATGAACACCTCCATAATGTTCAGTATTATGTCTGTATAAAGCCCGCCTCACACATGATGAACACCTCCATAATGTTCAGTATTATGTCTGTATAAAGCCCGCCTCACACATGATGAACACCTCCATAATGTTCAGTCTCATGTCTGTATAAAGCCCGCCTCACACATGATGAACACCTCCATAATGTTCAGTATTATGTCTGTATAAAGCCCGCCTCACACATGATGAACACCTCCATAATGTTCAGTATTATGTCTGTATAAAGCCCGCCTCACACATGATGAACACCTCCATAATGTTCAGTCTCATGTCTGTATAAAGCCCGCCTCACACATGATGAACACCTCCATAATGTTCAGTCTCATGTCTGTATAAAGCCCGCCTCACACATGATGAACACCTCCATAATGTTCAGTCTCATGTCTGTATAAAGCCCGCCTCACACATGATGAACACCTCCATAATGTTCAGTATTATGTCTGTATAAAGCCCGCCTCACACATGATGAACACCTCCATAATGTTCAGTATTATGTCTGTATAAAGCCCGCCTCACACATGATGAACACCTCCATAATGTTCAGTCTCATGTCTGTATAAAGCCCGCCTCACACATGATGAACACCTCCATAATGTTCAGTCTCATGTCTGTATAAAGCCCGCCTCACACATGATGAACACCTCCATAATGTTCAGTATTATGTCTGTATAAAGCCCGCCTCACACATGATGAACACCTCCATAATGTTCAGTATTATGTCTGTATAAAGCCCGCCTCACACATGATGAACACCTCCATAATGTTCAGTCTCATGTCTGTATAAAGCCCGCCTCACACATGATGAACACCTCCATAATGTTCAGTATTATGTCTGTATAAAGCCCGCCTCACACATGATGAACACCTCCATAATGTTCAGTCTCATGTCTGTATAAAGCCCGCCTCACACATGATGAACACCTCCATAATGTTCAGTATTATGTCTGTATAAAGCCCGCCTCACACATGATGAACACCTCCATAATGTTCAGTCTCATGTCTGTATAAAGCCCGCCTCACACATGATGAACACCTCCATAATGTTCAGTATTATGTCTGTATAAAGCCCGCCTCACACATGAACACCTCCATAATGTTCAGTATTATGTCTGTATAAAGCCCGCCTCACACATGAACACCTCCATAATGTTCAGTATTATGTCTGTATAAAGCCCGCCTCACACATGATGAACACCTCCATAATGTTCAGTCTCATGTCTGTATAAAGCCCGCCTCACACATGATGAACACCTCCATAATGTTCAGTATTATGTCTGTATAAAGCCCGCCTCACACATGATGAACACCTCCATAATGTTCAGTATTATGTCTGTATAAAGCCCGCCTCACACATGATGAACACCTCCATAATGTTCAGTCTCATGTCTGTATAAAGCCCGCCTCACACATGATGAACACCTCCATAATGTTCAGTATTATGTCTGTATAAAGCCCGCCTCACACATGATGAACACCTCCATAATGTTCAGTCTCATGTCTGTATAAAGCCCCCTCACACATGATGAACACCTCCATAATGTTCAGTCTCATGTCTGTATAAAGCCCGCCTCACACATGAACACCTCCATAATGTTCAGTCTCATGTCTGTATAAAGCCCGCCTCACACATGATGAACACCTCCATAATGTTCAGTATTATGTCTGTATAAAGCCCGCCTCACACATGATGAACACCTCCATAATGTTCAGTATTATGTCTGTATAAAGCCCGCCTCACACATGATGAACACCTCCATAATGTTCAGTATTATGTCTGTATAAAGCCCGCCTCACACATGATGAACACCTCCATAATGTTCAGTATTATGTCTGTATAAAGCCCGCCTCACACATGATGAACACCTCCATAATGTTCAGTATTATGTCTGTATAAAGCCCGCCTCACACATGATGAACACCTCCATAATGTTCAGTCTCATGTCTGTATAAAGCCCGCCTCACACATGATGAACACCTCCATAATGTTCAGTATTATGTCTGTATAAAGCCCGCCTCACACATGATGAACACCTCCATAATGTTCAGTCTCATGTCTGTATAAAGCCCGCCTCACACATGATGAACACCTCCATAATGTTCAGTATTATGTCTGTATAAAGCCCGCCTCACACATGATGAACACCTCCATAATGTTCAGTCTCATGTCTGTATAAAGCCCCCTCACACATGATGAACACCTCCATAATGTTCAGTCTCATGTCTGTATAAAGCCCGCCTCACACATGAACACCTCCATAATGTTCAGTCTCATGTCTGTATAAAGCCCGCCTCACACATGATGAACACCTCCATAATGTTCAGTATTATGTCTGTATAAAGCCCGCCTCACACATGATGAACACCTCCATAATGTTCAGTCTCATGTCTGTATAAAGCCCGCCTCACACATGATGAACACCTCCATAATGTTCAGTATTATGTCTGTATAAAGCCCGCCTCACACATGATGAACACCTCCATAATGTTCAGTATTATGTCTGTATAAAGCCCGCCTCACACATGATGAACACCTCCATAATGTTCAGTCTCATGTCTGTATAAAGCCCGCCTCACACATGATGAACACCTCCATAATGTTCAGTATTATGTCTGTATAAAGCCCGCCTCACACATGATGAACACCTCCATAATGTTCAGTATTATGTCTGTATAAAGCCCGCCTCACACATGATGAACACCTCCATAATGTTCAGTATTATGTCTGTATAAAGCCCGCCTCACACATGATGAACACCTCCATAATGTTCAGTATTATGTCTGTATAAAGCCCGCCTCACACATGATGAACACCTCCATAATGTTCAGTCTCATGTCTGTATAAAGCCCGCCTCACACATGATGAACACCTCCATAATGTTCAGTATTATGTCTGTATAAAGCCCGCCTCACACATGATGAACACCTCCATAATGTTCAGTATTATGTCTGTATAAAGCCCGCCTCACACATGATGAACACCTCCATAATGTTCAGTCTCATGTCTGTATAAAGCCCGCCTCACACATGATGAACACCTCCATAATGTTCAGTATTATGTCTGTATAAAGCCCGCCTCACACATGATGAACACCTCCATAATGTTCAGTATTATGTCTGTATAAAGCCCGCCTCACACATGATGAACACCTCCATAATGTTCAGTATTATGTCTGTATAAAGCCCGCCTCACACATGATGAACACCTCCATAATGTTCAGTATTATGTCTGTATAAAGCCCGCCTCACACATGATGAACACCTCCATAATGTTCAGTCTCATGTCTGTATAAAGCCCGCCTCACACATGATGAACACCTCCATAATGTTCAGTATTATGTCTGTATAAAGCCCGCCTCACACATGATGAACACCTCCATAATGTTCAGTATTATGTCTGTATAAAGCCCGCCTCACACATGATGAACACCTCCATAATGTTCAGTCTCATGTCTGTATAAAGCCCGCCTCACACATGATGAACACCTCCATAATGTTCAGTCTCATGTCTGTATAAAGCCCGCCTCACACATGATGAACACCTCCATAATGTTCAGTCTCATGTCTGTATAAAGCCCGCCTCACACATGATGAACACCTCCATAATGTTCAGTATTATGTCTGTATAAAGCCCGCCTCACACATGATGAACACCTCCATAATGTTCAGTATTATGTCTGTATAAAGCCCGCCTCACACATGATGAACACCTCCATAATGTTCAGTCTCATGTCTGTATAAAGCCCGCCTCACACATGATGAACACCTCCATAATGTTCAGTCTCATGTCTGTATAAAGCCCGCCTCACACATGATGAACACCTCCATAATGTTCAGTATTATGTCTGTATAAAGCCCGCCTCACACATGATGAACACCTCCATAATGTTCAGTATTATGTCTGTATAAAGCCCGCCTCACACATGATGAACACCTCCATAATGTTCAGTCTCATGTCTGTATAAAGCCCGCCTCACACATGATGAACACCTCCATAATGTTCAGTATTATGTCTGTATAAAGCCCGCCTCACACATGATGAACACCTCCATAATGTTCAGTATTATGTCTGTATAAAGCCCGCCTCACACATGATGAACACCTCCATAATGTTCAGTCTCATGTCTGTATAAAGCCCGCCTCACACATGATGAACACCTCCATAATGTTCAGTATTATGTCTGTATAAAGCCCGCCTCACACATGATGAACACCTCCATAATGTTCAGTCTCATGTCTGTATAAAGCCCCCTCACACATGATGAACACCTCCATAATGTTCAGTCTCATGTCTGTATAAAGCCCGCCTCACACATGAACACCTCCATAATGTTCAGTCTCATGTCTGTATAAAGCCCGCCTCACACATGATGAACACCTCCATAATGTTCAGTATTATGTCTGTATAAAGCCCGCCTCACACATGATGAACACCTCCATAATGTTCAGTATTATGTCTGTATAAAGCCCGCCTCACACATGATGAACACCTCCATAATGTTCAGTCTCATGTCTGTATAAAGCCCGCCTCACACATGATGAACACCTCCATAATGTTCAGTATTATGTCTGTATAAAGCCCGCCTCACACATGATGAACACCTCCATAATGTTCAGTATTATGTCTGTATAAAGCCCGCCTCACACATGATGAACACCTCCATAATGTTCAGTCTCATGTCTGTATAAAGCCCCCTCACACATGATGAACACCTCCATAATGTTCAGTCTCATGTCTGTATAAAGCCCGCCTCACACATGAACACCTCCATAATGTTCAGTCTCATGTCTGTATAAAGCCCGCCTCACACATGATGAACACCTCCATAATGTTCAGTATTATGTCTGTATAAAGCCCGCCTCACACATGATGAACACCTCCATAATGTTCAGTCTCATGTCTGTATAAAGCCCGCCTCACACATGATGAACACCTCCATAATGTTCAGTATTATGTCTGTATAAAGCCCGCCTCACACATGATGAACACCTCCATAATGTTCAGTATTATGTCTGTATAAAGCCCGCCTCACACATGATGAACACCTCCATAATGTTCAGTCTCATGTCTGTATAAAGCCCGCCTCACACATGATGAACACCTCCATAATGTTCAGTATTATGTCTGTATAAAGCCCGCCTCACACATGATGAACACCTCCATAATGTTCAGTATTATGTCTGTATAAAGCCCGCCTCACACATGATGAACACCTCCATAATGTTCAGTATTATGTCTGTATAAAGCCCGCCTCACACATGATGAACACCTCCATAATGTTCAGTATTATGTCTGTATAAAGCCCGCCTCACACATGATGAACACCTCCATAATGTTCAGTCTCATGTCTGTATAAAGCCCGCCTCACACATGATGAACACCTCCATAATGTTCAGTATTATGTCTGTATAAAGCCCGCCTCACACATGATGAACACCTCCATAATGTTCAGTATTATGTCTGTATAAAGCCCGCCTCACACATGATGAACACCTCCATAATGTTCAGTCTCATGTCTGTATAAAGCCCGCCTCACACATGATGAACACCTCCATAATGTTCAGTCTCATGTCTGTATAAAGCCCGCCTCACACATGATGAACACCTCCATAATGTTCAGTATTATGTCTGTATAAAGCCCGCCTCACACATGATGAACACCTCCATAATGTTCAGTATTATGTCTGTATAAAGCCCGCCTCACACATGATGAACACCTCCATAATGTTCAGTCTCATGTCTGTATAAAGCCCGCCTCACACATGATGAACACCTCCATAATGTTCAGTCTCATGTCTGTATAAAGCCCGCCTCACACATGAACACCTCCATAATGTTCAGTCTCATGTCTGTATAAAGCCCGCCTCACACATGATGAACACCTCCATAATGTTCAGTATTATGTCTGTATAAAGCCCGCCTCACACATGATGAACACCTCCATAATGTTCAGTATTATGTCTGTATAAAGCCCGCCTCACACATGATGAACACCTCCATAATGTTCAGTCTCATGTCTGTATAAAGCCCGCCTCACACATGATGAACACCTCCATAATGTTCAGTATTATGTCTGTATAAAGCCCGCCTCACACATGATGAACACCTCCATAATGTTCAGTATTATGTCTGTATAAAGCCCGCCTCACACATGATGAACACCTCCATAATGTTCAGTATTATGTCTGTATAAAGCCCGCCTCACACATGAACGGCTCCACAGCGCCCTCTGGTGTCCGCGCCGCGCACGCGCAGCGGGAGGAAGTGTTTCGGAAGTGCGCGCGGAGCTCAGACGAGTCCACGGAAAGGGCGGAGGAAAGAGGCTCCTGCCGCCGCTGCTGCTGCTGCGCTTGAAACTGACGAACCGTTGCGTCCATCCGCAGCTTGGCAAACATACCATCATTATTTACACCCGCCACAAGTTGCACAGGAACTTGTGAGACGCATCGGGAGCGGGTCGGACGTAAACGCGACGCGAGGTAAAAGCCAGTGGTCATCACGCGACGCACAGGAGCTAGCTTTAAGTTAGCTTGAGCTGCAAGGTGTGCGACGCTTTCTGCAACTACTGTTCTCACTCTGCAACGATATGACGGGGATGAATGTGGATTAACGCGCGTGCAGTGGCAAAGAAGACGCGGGGAAATGGCATATTAAACATGTTGACGTGTCATCTCGCAAACCGGTGTTGGAAAAGCAAATGCATCGTGGATAAAAGAGTGATTGTGCGCGCTCGCCTGCGTGGCTATGTGGCTCTAATGCACTAAAACTGATGTGGGTGATTATTTATGTGATATTGTGGATGCTTTTGCGCGTGATCAGCGGGAGACGGCGGGTCAGAGCAGGTTAAACGTGGCACTTGTCATAATTGCACTGTATGTGAAGTGCTGTTATGATAAGATGCATAACATGATACAAGTTCCGGGTTCATTTGAACAAACTTGTAGTGCTGTGTTCACTTTGGGCAGGTCTGACCTCTCCTGCATCAGTCTGTTTACATGCACAACCAAAAGTAGTTAATTATCTGCTTTCTGGACCGTTTTAAGATGATTGAAATGAAATGTAATGTGCATAATGTGATCAGAGGGACAATGATCAGAATGAATTCGCATTACTTGCATCAGATCTTGACCAGACAAGTGATTTTAATCATCTTACAACTCAAAAAAATCTGGTAATAATGAAGATGTTGCGTGTTTATCTAACCACAGCCAGTGCTCTGCTGATAAAAAGCATAAGCCCTACTTTATGTTTATGACAATACCTCAAGCAATAAGTGTTATTTGTTAACCAATGTTTGTGGATTGGGTGCGGCTGTACAATGGTGTGTTCACTAACTCAGAACTCACTGAAGCTTTTATTTGTTTAGATCAATATTGCTATGGAATTTGAATACCCACAAAAATAATAACCCTGACTATGACATAAGATTAGATTTGAATGGGGCTGACTAGTCAAACAATGATTTCATTTCGATTATCAAGTATGATCACAATATTTGTTTATGATTGACTAGTCAGAATTAGTAGTTTAATCAGTCCAATCCAGCCCTAGTTTTAATTCATGATGAGATTCAAAAGTCTGGACACACTGCTCAAAACAGGGACCATTATCATTCTTTAAATTTGCTTGTTCAGAAAGAATGTCTGACGATGCACAACATTTTAAAAAGGCACTGTATATCGTCTTCCATGTCCGGTATCATAAAATGGTGTAAAGTAGACTTTACATCATTGGTCTTTGCTCTGATGTAGGTTAGGCCGGCCTCATCTGTGCAGCAGGGTCACTGTCTGCCCAGAGGGAAACAAACCACGGAGGCGGCAAATCAATCTGTTTTCTGACCTGCAAATTATTGATGCTACATTTTTCGTCTTTGTTCCTACTGTGCTTCTCTCCTCGCCTCCTTCCCTGACCTTCCTGCTCTGTTCTGTCTGTTACAGAGACAGTTGGCGTGGTATTTGCTGGTGGGATGGAGGGCACCAGGGGTCGCCCACAGCCATGACTTTGGGGTGAAGGCGTCCGTGCGGGGGACACTCTCGGTTTAGGGTGAGGGTGGAGGGCGGAGGGTAGAGGTCGTTGCTGTTGAGATGAAGCTCAAACAGCGCTTGGTGGTGCTGTGTGCCGTTCTGCTCCTCCTGGGCCTGGCCAAGATCTTCCTGCTGGATGGAGGCGAGGGGTCTGCAGCGAGCCGCAGGGACCTCCGGGCCTTTCGCAAGGTCAGACTGTCCCCGTGTTTTTTCTAAAGTTTGTAGCTTACGACGTGATTTGAAAAATAATGTGAACATTTGAACGCAATGTAGCATCCAAGCAATGTTTGGGGTGAAAACCTTTGGACAAACGACTAACCAGAACATGTTTTTGATCTTTATTTGAATCTTTATGCAATTTAATCATTATAAGACTTCATCGTTTTTATAGGCCTTAAAAGATGCTGAAAATATATAAACATTTATACTGAATTGTTAATTCACACACTTGCACCAGCACATTCATACATTGAAGTGAACATGGAACATTTTCATGTATTATTGCAGCCAAGTGGCAGTTTGTGAAGGAAAGTTAATAAGAATGAGAAAACTATAGAAATAGTGCGTAGTTCTAATATTGATTGATGACATAGAGGCAAAACAAGAAGGAGTCCCAGACTTCTCTCTAAAAGGGAGGCATAACATTTTCTGACACTTTCAACATCCATTTTAATAAAATAATCTTAACATATCATGGGCTACTCACCTTGCACCTTAAAGTGCCCAAGTGCACAACGGCAGATTGAATTTGGGAGAGCAGTGATTGAATGATACTATTAAAATCCTTTTGTTCATTCATTTAAATAACTATTAAACTATATTAAAGAAGTAAAGTATTAAATAAAAGAAGAAGTCTGTGTGGAGTCACTGTGCAACTGTGGCCTGATATTTTGCATGTTATGTCTCTGTTTCGTTAAATCTGCCTCGCACTTTTGATTTGTGCGGATGTTCACATTGTTTGTGACTCCTTGTCCTTCTGTCCTCTCTCAGATGGAAGCCGGTCTGTCTTTGTCCCGGGGCGCTCGCCTCACTCACACTCTGCAGTCGCCGTGGGAGATTGCCAGTCAGTGGGTGGGGCCCAGGGAGGTTTACCCAGAGGAGACTCCTGAATTAGCAGCGGTGCTCACGGCGCTCAGCACGGCCCGAATCGAGCGGGCCGATGTGGGCTACAAGGGGACGCAGCTCAAAGCACTGCTGGTCCTGGACGGAGGGCAGAAAGTTGTCTTCAAACCAAAGAGGTGAGAAGTTAGTATAAGTTATATACTAAGTTTTTTTTTATATATATATATATATATATATATATATATATATATATATATATATATATATATATATATATATATATATATATATATATATATATATATATATATATATATATATATATATATATATATATATATATATATATATATATATATATATATATATGACCATATCTAACTTCTATAAGATACGGTTGTTGTATAAAAGCTGCTGTTTTGAAGCGATGCAAAACATTACATGATTTTAGAATATTGAGTAGAACAGCAAAAACTGTGATAAGGGATAATTAAAAACCTTAAAATTGCTCTATAATTTTCCAAACAAGGCTATATTATTTTATTGTTGAAAAGTACCAGTGCAGTACCAAAAAATGTAAGATATTACTGGTACTGCAAAAGAATCTGTACTGTTTGTTGTTCTTATGCCTGGTTTGTGCTGGGAAAGAACTATAGAAAGTTAATTAGGAAAACGAGTTTCTCCTATAATAAATAGCATTAAATTGAATTTATTAACATTGTTTAGAATTACAAAAATGAATTATAATGATATCAGTTATGCCTTTCAAAATGAGCACAATTTAAGTGATTTAGGAAGAGTTTCGATGGGTCACGTGAAGTTGTCAGGGTCACGTGAAGTTGTCAGGGTCACGTGAAGTTGTCAGGGTCACGTGAAGTTGTCAGGGTCACGTGAAGTTCACGTGAAGTTGTCAGGGTCACGTGAAGTTGTCAGGGTCACGTGAAGTTGTCAGGGTCACGTGACGTTGTCAGGGTCACGTGAAGTTGTCAGGGTCACGTGAAGTTGTCAGGGTCACGTGAAGTTCACGTGAAGTTGTCAGGGTCACGTGAAGTTGTCAGGGTCACGTGAAGTTGTCAGGGTCACGTGAAGTTGTCAGGGTCACGTGAAGTTGTCAGGGTCACGTGACGTTGTCAGGTGCAGACTGTTTTGACGCTGCTCCTCAGTGCGGCGCAGAGAAGGAATTTGGAGGAACTGGACCAAAAATGGTCCAGTTCCTCCACAAACACATAAAACACTTATTCTCGGAACTGTTCATGCTGAAAGTATTTTTGGGAGATGAACGAGCCACAGCTCATTCTGATTTCTCTATCGTCCTCTTTAGTGCAGGTGAGGTGAGGAGTGAGGGGCAGATCGATACCAAATATCCATATATATATTGATACTGACGGAGGTATCAAAGTACTGATACTTGTAGAAAAGTATTTATTAAAATGCGGTCTTTTAATGTTTTTAATACATTTTGTTTATATTTTTGTCATACACTCAATATTAGGTTCCTGCACATATATTTACTATTCATATTAGTTCAAACTGAGGTTGAAAGAAAATAATGATGGCAAACATCACATTTTTCAGTGTCAATGAGTTTTAGAACAAAATTAATTGTTATTGGTATCCGATCGATATCGCAACGTTTGCCATAGTATTACTTGGTATCGGATTGAATAAAAAAGGAGTGGCGTCGCCCATCACTAGTTTACACATTAGTAAAAGATTAGGGATGTTTATGAGTGAAACCCATTTGAGAGAAAAGAGCTGCTCTCGACTGAGCCGTGATTCACCCGGTCACTTCCTCCACATGCCCCTTTGTTAAAATGTGTGTGGGGTGTTTTTGGGGCTGTGAGCCGTAAACTGTCCAGGCATCAGAGGACGGGAGAGCACTGGTCAGTGAGCCAGGCTGTGACATCTGCCAGCCTGTTTGTGCACTTACCGACCATAAAGGCTTAAAACATATTCTCATCTTTGTTCCTTGATTCAATAGGCAGGAGTTTGACTTTTGCATTTGATGAGGCAACAATTCTGTCATTAACACTGTTACAGCAGCTTAAATGTACAGATAAAGAGCCTATTTCTTAAAATATATTTTATACAAGCTTTAAGCTGCTGGAAAGGGGACCAATTAGAAACAGTTTGAGAACCACTGATTTAAAGCAGTGAGGATCAACCTGTTTCCAAAGTAAATATTCTTTGAAGCAAGATAAAGACGGTAATACCTGAAGATTTGTTTTTAATGTGTCCTTACAATGTTCTTGTGTGTAATGTGTAATGTGCAGGTACAACAGAGACTATGTAGTGGAGGGTGAGCCTTATGCCGGTTATGACAGACACAATGCAGAGGTTGCAGCTTTTCACCTGGACAGGTATGTGCAAGCATACTTTTATATTCATCATATTTTAATGTTCTCCTACACTAATGCTGCTGCCACAAAGGCTGACGTCCTATTAATTGTAGAAAGAGATTCAAGTGTAGCCAAACAAGACGTTTCAACTGTCATCGAAAAGCTGATCTCCATCTGCAGATCGAGTCTGAGAACTAGATATTTATCCTACTCTGAGCTGTGTAAGGCCTGTTCAGCGGGCGGGGCCTCCTGGACAGAACAGTACTGTGATGGGCCATATACATCTTATTGTTAGCTGGCCGCAGCTCCCTCATCACCAGAGAGTACCTGATTAGCATCAGAATGGCCTGAGCTGTTTCCTGACCATAACTTCAAAAATTAAAGAGGGATTCTTTCAAAACATCTCTTCTCCTGCTTCTGCTTTCTGATTGAGGCAAAAACACCAAATTACAGAAACAATGTGGACGTCATGTCCAGTGTTTATGTCATTAAGAATAAATCAGAATCATACGGTAATTGCTATCAGCGAGCTATATTTGATTTGAACATGTTTACCTCGTATCTGAGGTCAGGTTTATGAAATTTTACGTGCATACGTTTATTTTAAGACTGTTGAACATAATGTTTTCTAAAACATTGCAGCCTTTATCCAGTGTTTCTCTTCAAGGACCCTCAATTGATTAATTAATTGTCTCCTTGACTCCACTTTCACTAGACCACTGTCCAGTTTTGACTTGAACTGCCACAGTCTTCTCTGGGAAACACTGCCTCACTTAATACTTCTGTTGTGTGTTGTAGGATTCTGGGTTTCAGAAGAGCTCCTTTGGTCATGGGGCGCTACGTGAACCTCCGAACAGAGATCAAACCAGTGGCCACAGACCAACTGCTCAGCACGTTCCTCATGCAAGGTCAGGTCAGCAGAAAGGCCCTGGATAAGCTTATGTAATGGAAATTTGTTTTTTTAATAGTGTTATAAGTTATACACAGGGCAGAGCATCAGGTCTAGTGTGTAGTACAATATGTTTAACATTTCAAGTCAAATCAAACCATGCACAGTACACTAATCCTTTAGCACAATAAAACTGACCAAGCGGTCTCACACTCAGAGGAATACAGAGGACACATTTATGCACGGGTTCAATAAAGATAATTAGGCCCGAGCGCCACAAGCTGGCGAGAGGCCTATTAATCTCGTAAGGCCGTGCAAAGCACGGCTGCGAAAGTGCGCACGTAGTGCGCACAAAATCGAGCGCGAAGCGCTCGCCCACTTCCAAACACTCACTAACGCACTCCTTCACTCATGCACGCCCCGTGCATACTAATTAGTTGTAGGAAAATGGAACATTACCGTTGTAAACGGGCGAAGCCCGTGCAAAAGTTCGCACTAAACGAGCACTTTACATCGTTCCCCATCTCTTGCATGTTCCGTGCATATAAGCATGTAAGGCAAAAATTGAACATTATTACTGTATAGAGGGCCAAAAACACAAAGTGGGCGGAGCCCACTCAAAATTATCGAAAGTACCCGTCAGTGACCAGGGACCCACACCATGAGGTAGGAAAGCGCGAGCGCTTTCCGAAAATGTATAGTTTATGATATTTGAAAAATGGGAAACATTGTTTTCGCATCGGAATATTATTCTTTCTTTCTTTCTTCTTCTTCTTCTTCTTCTCGGGACCAACCCCCCTATTTTTCACCCAGTGAACATTGACGAAAAGTCACAAAAATTAGCACACCTCTAAAAATCGTGCCTCTCTACATTCTGGCTATTTCCCTTTTCTAAAATTAAAAAAATTGGCGCGTCAGCGCCCCCAAATGTACCAAAAATGCATTGAGAGATGGGAAATGACCCAAAAAAAATCTGATCGTAGAATCATGAAATTTGGCGCAGAGGTAGATGGTGACAAGAGAAGTAAAAAATATTATTACGGCAACGCCGTCCGCCCAACCAAATGTCGGCCATATTGCTTCAAAAATGGCTAAACATGACTTCGGAGTTTTTCCAAACGTCGTACTTTTACGAACTCCTCCCAGGGCGTTGGCCCTAAAAAGCTGAAATTTGGTGAAAATGCTACTGAGGAGTGGGACATCAAAAGTTATCCAAATTACATTGATACCTCTCACGGTCTCTGAGCGGCGAAGCCGCAAACTGTAGCTAGAATTTCAGAAATCTCCCATATTTAAAATTTCTGCCGTTTGCGCAGATAAAGTCCGAATTGCGTCAAATTAGAATCAGTTGTTAAACTCTTTGCCCTAAACCTACTTGAAGTGAAATAAATTCATTTGGCGCCACAGCGCCCCCTACAGATTTTATATGGAGGTTAAATGTTTAGTTTTGCGAAATTATATGAAATTTGACACACAACTCAATTTTAGCATCCCCATCAAAAAAGTCAATGACTCATGTCATAATTGTTATGGCGTTGCCGTAACGATGACCGAAACCTTTCATGTTATTCCAATGGGGAAATCGCCAGAACATGTTTACACTTTAGACTTTCACAAACTCCTCCCAGGGCGTCAGCCCTATTAACCTGAAATTTGGTGAGACTCATCTTCAAGACCATCAAAAGTTATCCACATTTTTATTCAAAGAGTCACGGTGTCTGTGCGGCAAAGCCGCACATTTTGCCAAGAATTCAAAATAAAATTGCTTTTTGATGGTAAAACAAAGGGGAGAAGATGTGACAGCGTCACAGATTCAGCAGTAGGCGTAATAAAAGGACAATTGGGGCGCGTTAGCGCCCCCTCCTCTTGCGGCGTGGCGGCGGTGTGGCGGCGGCGTGGCGGCGGCGTGGCGAGGGCCGATCATTGCCGCTTGCGGCTATATTTATTGTTATTGCTGGATCACAGGTTAGTTTGCACTGGTCAATATTAACAGGAGGAAAAGTGTGTGGTGCTGAGTGTACTTGTTGCACATGGGCTTCATGTAGTACAGTAGTATCTGGTCATAATGTGTGATCGCAGCACCATTAGAAGCTTTTATGGCTAGTCTTTTGTGGCGTTCATCAGACCCATTATAATGACTCATTTTATAAGACATTTAAATACAACATGTAATACTTTTCTGTTCTGTTTCTGGAAGCTTGACTCTGAAAGTCATAATGAGTATGAGCTTGTAAATGTCATACATTAAATGGCAGGATTATTGATGCCACTACTTCCTGCCATTAGCTAACGCTTGGTCCTATGACTCATTTCATTTACAGACTCTTGCTTTTCAGCAGAGGGTCTAGTATCTCAGGACGTTTCAGACGGGGACAAATTCAATGAATGCATCATCAAAGTCCTGTCCTACACACTACAAAGAAATGCATTATAAATATATATATATATATATTTACACAGTAGATTGCTTTGCCTGAGAAGAGAAAAAACAATTGAAATAAGATCAAATAAGTTGCATTCTCTTTTCTGGATTTGATTCTGATTTCAGATGTGGCACGTGGCATGACACAGAGTTGACTAAAATAATGCTGCTAAATGTTCATATTGTGAGAATGAAAACTTAGTTGAACTTTTTCCAGTGCTAGTTTTTGGAAAGTCCCCATAATTAGAGAGTAGCCATAGTTTAGTCTAATGAATTCCGTTCTGCTTTTACAGGTAATAATACATGCTTCTATGGAAAGTGTTACTACTGTCGAGAGAGTGAGCCGGCCTGTGCAGAGGCGGAGCTCATGGAGGGCTCATTGACCCTTTGGCTGCCGGACGTGTGGCCCCTACAGAAGCACAGACACCCCTGGGGCAGGACCTACCGGGAGGGCAAACTGGCCAGGTACGTCCTGCTTCACTATTCGAAATGTGCTTTGGCCTAAAGAGAAAAGAAAACAAAAGGTTGGCCTTGCATTTGGGGACATTTTATCATTTAAATAATGATAAGCAAATGTGACAGAACTTCTCTGTCAAAGAACTGCACAGACACCATTTGTAATCATAAAAAGCACAGGCCTGACACAATTCACGCTCACCTATAGAAGATCTAGAAGAGTTTCTTTAAACATAAACATGGTAAAATAAATGCAATACTAAAAAAATATGTTTGGTTGGTTCACACTTGCTGTGGTAAAAGAATGTTTTATTTATACATTAATCCTTCTCGATTAGTTTTATCTAAAGCACCAGCGCTGCGTTTATCATTCGTTCACTCTGAATCATTTTATTTTTAAATATATATTTTCAGATAAAATTCAGGCGATCTCGTCCATCAGAAATATGCTCAAACGTGCCTGTAAATGTTTT
Organism: Eucyclogobius newberryi; assembly: GCF_026437365.1. Lineage (NCBI taxonomy): Eukaryota > Metazoa > Chordata > Actinopteri > Gobiiformes > Gobiidae > Eucyclogobius > Eucyclogobius newberryi. The sequence continues at coordinate 35,873,383 of NW_027316532.1, forward strand.
AGTTGAGGTCTACGTAGAAAGATGATTTTATTTATTGCTGGTGTTCCTCAGACAAACGCTTCTGATGCTCACATTCTCATTCAAGAGACACTTTTGAGATTATACGACATGCACCAACTCACACATCCTTTTAGAACTGAAATGAATCTTTCAATTTCACTCATTTCATTAGTGGCTGTCATGGTTATGCATTTAATATTCTGCATTTCATCATCCAGAGTGTTTGAAGTCTCTGGTTAAATACAAACCTTTTCCTTGATTGATCGTTATCTTAAGCAATGTTTTTATTTGTTTTAACATATTTTTTTTTATATTTTTAGTACCTCAACTTTTTTGTCGCTGTAGATTTAATGGCACTCAAACCTACCACAGACCGAGCTGCACGATTTCGAAAGAACTCCTAATCCATAATGACAATTTTTTAGAGATTAAAATGATCTTTCAGTTCAGTGCACATTAAAACACGTCATTAACATTTAAGAAAGGACTGAAGTGAACTAAAACAATAATCACAGGCATTTCAGAACGGGTTTGTGCAGATCTTTGTTTCACTCTCAGTTCATTGTAAAGAGCAATATCAATCCATAGAAACCGGTCCATTGACTTCCTGTCCACACCTGCTCTGTAATATTCCACCGTAACAAGCGGCACATTTTCAATCGCGTTTGTTATTTACTGTTGGAACTTGGCTTTGTGGCAGTTTTGAACCACATCTGTTTGACCCGGAGTCAGATTTGTATTTTTTAATAATCGCAAGAACGTCTAAAGCAGGAACATACATCAATCAAAATATAATCCATATAACTGAGTAAGAGAAGCATGAGGGAACACTGTTATTACATGGTTAAAACGCTCATGAAAGTTGATTTTACATCATATTTCCCCCTTAATAATCTGCAATTTTGGTTCAATTGTAATTCATCGTGGTCATAACACACGAGGATAATGTATAATAATGTAAAAAGCACACAAATAAACCTAACCATGCAACGATGATAGAAAGTAGATCCACTGCTGGGCGTGTGTGTGTCGTGCTTCTTCATTCGAACGCGGTGTAACGTGTTGTGCAGGTGGGAGTACGACGAGAGTTACTGCGACGCCGTGAAGAAAATGCCTCCGTACGACGCAGGCCCCAGACTCCTGGATGTGATCGACACGGCCATATTCGATTATCTGATCGGAAACGCCGACCGCCATCACTACGAGAGTTTCCAGGACGACGGAGGAGCCAGCATGCTTATCCTACTCGACAACGCCAAGAGGTGGGCTAAGGGCCTTTTGAGGGACCCGGGGCAGACCGTAACTGTCCGTGTATGACAACTGTACTGACGGAACAGCTTATTAATATTAGCACAGTGATGTTTAGGAAGTAAATACATGTTGTTTAATGGTTTTACAACAAGTACAGGCAACATGCTATATTTTTGGGGGACTTTTGAAATTCTTTTCCTATTCTAATTTATGATTTATTGCCCACATTTACCTTAGAAAGACATAAATGTGAATTATATACGTTAACCACCGAAAATCCTCTACCCAGGAACAAAAGCAGGCATTGTCTAAAGGCAAAAGTGCAGAAATGATGCTGTTTTAGCACCAGGTTCTTTGTGTTTTTCCTTCAGCTATCACTTAATGTAGCCCGTGACTCTCAGAAAAGGGTCTGTGAGCAGCAGACTCTGTGCTTGAGGAGTCAGAACGAGCTAGTGTTCTTTTGGGTCAGTGGAGCTGGATCAGACGCAGAGCATTTGAAGTCGGTTCTTTGTACTTTGTGGCAGCGCAGTGTGGCTAATGCATTTTGATGGCCTCGCTGAACCGCAGTGCTGCAAACGTCACTTTCCTACTTAAGACCGTCACAGTAACTCATGTGTCTCTGTTTTTTTTGCTCTGTAGTTTTGGGAATGCAGCTCTGGATGAGAGGAGCATCCTGGCACCGCTCTATCAGTGCTGCATGTGAGTATCCAGGACCACAGGCGTCCATCATTTAGACTTCATTGATCTACAGTAGAGTGGACCTTTTTTGTTATTTTTACCAAGCACCTTTACTGGACGTGTCTCAACGTACGATTTCTGCCAAGACCTAATTAGCAAACCTGTCCTGAAGCGCTGACCTTCACCAAATGACCTGTTCCTAAACCTGACCCTTACCTTCACCAAATGACCTGTTCCTAAACCTGACCCTGACCTTCACCAAATGACCTGTTCCTAAACCTAACCCTGATCCTGACCTTCACCAAATGACCTGTTCCTAAACCTGACCCTGATCCTGACCTTCACCAAATGACCTGTTCCTAAACCTGACCCTGATCCTGACCTTCACCAAATGACCTGTTCCTAAACCTGACCCTGATCCTGACCTTCACCAAATGACCTGTTCCTAAACCTGACCCTGATCCTGACCTTCACCAAATGACCTGTTCCTAAACCTGACCCTGATCCTGACCTTCACCAAATGACCTGTTCCTAAACCTGACCCTGATCCTGACCTTCACCAAATGACCTGTTCCTAAACCTAACCCTGACCCTGACCTTAACCCAACTGGGACAAACTACATTGTAACAAATCAAAGTGTTTTTTGTGTTGCTGGTGGAAAATATAATTGGACTTACTGGACGAACGAGTGATTGCACTGACTTGACAAAATGACAAAGTTTAACCCCCACAATCCAAACTAACCAATGACAGATGTCTTAACGTTGAGGGACGTCCGCATGTTCAAGCCCATCAACGCCCCCGTTTTCCTCAACAAACCTCATGATTCCGAAGGTTTTTTTGACCTGACACTTTGTCTTTGTGCGTTTCAGGATCCGAGTCTCCACGTGGAACAGACTAAACCTGCTGAGGAACGGGGTTTTGAGTTCAGCGATGCGGCAGGCGCTGGCCTTTGACCCCATTCAGCCGGTTTTGTCCGAGTCCCACTTGGCGGCTCTGGACCGGCGCCTGTCCGGCATCACCGCCACCGTCAAACAGTGCATGGAAGCGTCAGGACCAGACAATACACTTATAGAGGACCGAATGAACCTGCCTCATCCCTGAACGGGACAGTACGCGCCGGGATGAGACGCAAGACAATTACTGCTGAAACTATTTATAAAACTGGCGAAAAAACGATGGTGAATTATGAACTCAAAACTTCACCTGTTTTTGTTTTTTTTGGTGTGTTGTTTTTTTTACAACTCGCTGGAAATGACTTTTCCAGCTTTTGCAAATGGAAGACTTTTCCTCAACAGTGCACTACCGACAACAATCTGCTGTATATTTGACAACTACTGGACAAAACAGAGAAAAATGTAGAAAGACGTAATCATGAGCCAACAACAGAAAATATTATTATGTTTTAATGTATTTAAAGAGTTCTAAACCATGTCAGGGTTATGTGGCCAAAATGTGGGATTTCCGGTCCATTTTTATTGAAGATTGGCTTAAATGAATGAAGTAGAAACACTCCTTTTTAAATAGTCTTTTATTTAAGACAGATTCAACTGTTTTCATTCAAATATTGCAGTTCCATTTCATAAAACATTAAAGGCTGTCCTTATGCGCTCCATAATACAAAGTTCACGTTGAATTAAACTACGTTGTCCCAACATTCTAACCCTTCGATGCGATCCAAAGGCTATCGGACGCTGCCAAGTTGTATATATTTATCTGTGTTGGAGGATGTGAGTGTGTTTGAATGGGCGGGTGTGAGAAAGGAAGCCGTTTGTGCCGAATTATAGAAAGCTACTGACGCACTATGAGCTAAAGATACACTATGACTTTGGGGAAATGAGGAAATCATGTCCCCGGGTACAACTTTCAACATTAAAGAACAGTTCGTTTACTTTCGTTTCTCTCCGGCCTTTGTCATTTAGATTGTATTTTCACCTCTCAAATGCAAACAGCCTTTCGTGGTAATGTATTCAGCAGTTTTAATATTTTTGTACAGTGAAGAATCTGCAAAAAGCAATGAGTTTTTTGGATTAGTGATGTTAATATGCCTTGAGATACACCTACCACTGAATTTACAGGTGTTATTACACTTTTTGATATGAAGCTGCTTAACCTATTTGACACTTTCACAGCTTACTCATTTGTAAACGTGTAAAAGTGTGGGGGCTTCTCTTCCATAAGGTCACACGTTATTCTTCCGCAGTGACGAGAGCAGAGCAGCTCAAAGTTGTGAATATATTTTGGAGTTACTTTGAGTTGTGAATTTACTGAAGTGCACGTTTCACCCCAAATACCAGTTATACAAGATAGTTTTCTCTTAAAGTAGTATTACACCAGAATACAACCGGGATTTTTAACAAAATCAAACTTGCACATAATCAGGACTAAATAATACAATGAGCAGTTGTCAGCGAATGAAATGCTCAAACTGTAGCACAATCAGCCTCTTTAAAACCCAAGAATGATAATAAAATGTAAAAACATAAAAAACATGAGAATAGTGAATTTAAACTAGATTATTTGATAAAAGGGTAATGTGTGATAAACATTGTGATAAAATCATAAAGAGCACTTGTTCTCCATAGACAATCATACTTGAGGAGGCACACAAATACAAAATATATGTATTTATTTTGTATTTACATGGGGAAAACCCAATGAGAAGAACTCTTTTTCATGAGAGATTTACAGATTAAACCAACAAACACAGGATATCAAAACGACAAACAAATGCATAAAAACACACTTATACATACATTATGAGATACAATCATGTAAAACAAGAGCACCTTAACCAGTGCTTTAACATCATTAAAAGTGTCGTTAAGAACAACATGCCGAGACTTGTTGGAAAACATTTTTATTCATTTGCCAGATTGTGTGAAAGTGGGGATTTCCCCTCACCACAGGGCCTTTTGTACTGGCCATGGTTCATCCCACTGTGGCTGGAGGACCTGCTCATGACAGAGTTCTGAACCAGTGTCAGATCGGGCACTGATCAAATGGAAACCACCTGTCCACAACACACAACGACTATTCAAACTGAGCATCTGACACAGACACGATTGGAAGTTAATATCTTTTATATAGATGTATCAACTTGTCTTTGTTCTGTTACAGACCAACAAAAGGTGACTGTCGTGTCTGACAAACGGGGCAGACATTCAGCAAACTGCCAGGGTAGTGTCATGTGACTCTTTAACTTCAACTGTGAAAGATAAGACAGAATAAGATGATTAAAACAGATGCAAACAAATGCTTTAGATAATAGACAATAGATAAACTTGCATCTGTTTCATAAAAGGTTTAAACACAAAACATCAGACGGGCAATTATATAAATATATGTATTATTTAGTCTCATCCAGAACTATCAAGCACTGATCTGAAATGTGCCAAACCTGTGACACTTCGTTTAAATGTAATACCACGTTTATTTTGTTTATTTCACCCAGAAAGGCCACAGCACAAACAAACAAACAAACAAACACACGCGTCTTCATGTTATGATAGGCCTGTGTCTATTGAAAGTGCTGGTCTTATGTTTATTCTATAAGTTTGCACCACTTTGACTCTGGAGCAGTTTCAGCCCAGGCGCGTGTCCCGTGTCCCGGCTGTGACACCCGCGCGCGTGTGTCCGGTTTCGCTCCTGAAGCAGACTCCTCCATCTGGCCCCGTCAGTGCGGCCCCGGTGGTGCCTCTGCGCCCCCCACCCACTCATCCACACTTTACACGCTGGAGATGTTCCAGTCATCACCCTCCCTCGGGCCCACGCGCTTAAAAGCCGCGTGGAGCAGCAGCGCGGGACTCACAGGCTTTTACACGATGGACGCGTCACGGACAAAGACGGACGTGGAGAGCAACGCGGCGCCGCAGAGACACGCGCCCAGCGGCAAAGTGACGCGGCTCGTGGCGCTGCAGAGCGCGCTGAACGTGCTCCTGACCGGATGTCTGCTGACCGCTCTGTACGTGCACTGGACCCGCGAGAGCGTGAGTTCTGACTTTACTTCAGAGGAAACACCGGCTCTGGCTCTGACACTGACACTGACACTGACACTGACACTGGCTCTGACACTGACACTGACACTGGCTCTGACTCTGACTCTGACACTGACACTGACTCTGACACTGACACTGACACTGACACTGACACTGGCACTGGCTCTGACTCTGACACTGACACTGACACTGACACTGACACTGGCTCTGACACTGACACTGACACTGGCTCTGACTCTGACTCTGACACTGACACTGACTCTGACACTGACACTGACACTGACTCTGACACTGACACTGACACTGACTCTGACACTGACACTGACACTGACACTGGCTCTGACTCTGACACTGACACTGACACTGACACTGGCTCTGACTCTGACACTGACTCTGACACTGACACTGACACTGACACTGGCTCTGACTCTGACACTGACACTGACACTGACACTGACAACTGACACTGACACTGGCTCTGACTCTGACTCTGGCACTGACACTGACACTGACTCTGGCACTGGCACTGGCACTGACTCTGGCACTGGCACTGGCACTGGCACTGACACTGACTCTGACTCTGACTCTGACACTGACACTGACTCTGACTCTGACTCTGACACTGACACTGACTCTGACTCTGACTCTGGCACTGACACTGACACTGACACTGACTCTGACTCTAACACTGACACTGACACTGACACTGACACTGACACTGACTCTGACTCTGACACTGACACTGACTCTGACTCTGACTCTGACTCTGACACTGACACTGACACTGGCACTGGCACTGACTCTGGCACTGGCACTGGCACTGGCACTGACTCTGACTCTGGCACTGACACTGACACTGACACTGACTCTGACTCTGACTCTGACTCTGACACTGACACTGACACTGACACTGACACTGACTCTGACTCTGACACTGACACTGACACTGACACTGACACTGACACTGACACTGACTCTGGCACTGGCACTGGCACTGACTCTGACTCTGACTCTGACACTGACACTGACACTGACACTGACACTGGCTCTGACACTGACACTGGCACTGACTGCTGCTGTGGCTGTGGAACAATACATCAAATAACACTAGTATATATTATACTAGTATAATATATACTAGTGTATATATATATATATATATATATATATATATATATATTATACTAGTATATATTATACTAGTATATATTACACTAGTATAATATATAGTATAGTCTATATATTATACTAGTATAATATATATTATACTAGTGTAATATATAGTATATATTATAAGATAAGATAATCCTTTATTGTCCACACATGGGGAAATTTCATTGTTGCAACGCAGGTAGATACATTATACATTATACTAGTATATATTATACTAGTATAATTATATATATTATACTAGTATAATATATACTAGTATAATTATATATATTATACTAGTATAATATATACTAGTATAATATATACTAGTATAATATAATACTAGTATAATATATACTAGTATAATATAATACTAGTATAATAACAGTTGAAGTATTTTGAGACTTGTTAAAGTGGTAAATCTTGTTTTGTCACTGAGCGATTCTAATGAATGTCTAATGTCTTATGTCTTATGTCTTATGTCTAATGTCTTATGTCTTATGTCTTATGTCTAATGTCTTATGTCTTATGTCTTATGTCTAATGTCTTATGTCTTATGTCTTATGTCTAATGTCTTATGTCTTATGTCTTATGTCTTATGTCTTATGTCTAATGTCTAATGTCTTATGTCTTATGTCTTATGTCTTATGTCTAATGTCTTATGTCTTATGTCTTATGTCTTATGTCTAATGTCTAATGTCTAATGTCTAATGTCTAATGTCTTATGTCTTATGTCTTATGTCTTATGTCTTATGTCTAATGTCTTATGTCTTATGTCTTATGTCTAATGTCTTATGTCTTATGTCTAATGTCTTATGTCTTATGTCTAATGTCTAATGTCTAATGTCTAATGTCTAATGTCTTATGTCTTATGTCTTATGTCTTATGTCTAATGTCTAATGTCTAATGTCTTATGTCTTATGTCTTATGTCTTATGTCTTATGTCTAATGTCTAATGTCTTATGTCTTATGTCTTATGTCTTATGTCTTATGTCTTATGTCTAATGTCTAATGTCTAATGTCTAATGTCTTATGTCTTATGTCTTATGTCTTATGTCTTATGTCTAATGTCTAATGTCTAATGTCTAATGTCTAATGTCTAATGTCTAATGTCTAATGTCTTATGTCTTATGTCTTATGTCTTATGTCTTATGTCTAATGTCTTATGTCTTATGTCTTATGTCTAATGTCTAATGTCTAATGTCTAATGTCTTATGTCTTATGTCTTATGTCTTATGTCTTATGTCTTATGTCTAATGTCTAATGTCTTATGTCTTATGTCTAATGTCTAATGTCTAATGTCTAATGTCTTATGTCTTATGTCTTATGTCTTATGTCTTATGTCTTATGTCTAATGTCTAATGTCTTATGTCTTATGTCTTATGTCTTATGTCTTATGTCTAATGTCTAATGTCTAATGTCTAATGTCTAATGTCTAATGTCTAATGTCTAATGTCTAATGTCTTATGTCTTATGTCTTATGTCTTATGTCTTATGTCTTATGTCTTATGTCTTATGTCTAATGTCTAATGTCTTATGTCTTATGTCTTATGTCTTATGTCTTATGTCTTATGTCTAATGTCTAATGTCTAATGTCTTATGTCTTATGTCTTATGTCTTATGTCTAATGTCTAATGTCTTATGTCTTATGTCTTATGTCTTATGTCTTATGTCTTATGTCTTATGTCTAATGTCTAATGTCTAATGTCTTATGTCTTATGTCTTATGTCTTATGTCTTATGTCTTATGTCTTATTTATTTCTTGAATCTCATGTGAATGTTTTGTTTGCTCAAAGTTTGGGCTTGAACGTTAATTCATGACATCATCATCATTAGGACTAAAAATAACTCTTCAAAACATAAAAAAACGTACTTTCTGCCTCTTCTTTTGCTGGAGTTAAATGTCATTGGAACGTATGTTGTTTTATGTGTATTATAAGACCAGGTGGTGCATATGATTTACAGTATTTAGTGTGAGTAAAGGTTTAAGGTTTAAGGTTTAAGGTTTGACAGTGCTCGTGTTATGTTATAGTTCTAAACTAATAATCCACTATGGCAGTGTTTCCCAACCTGGGGTACAGGGACCCCTGGTGTACAGAGAACTTACAGCTTTTACTTGAAATCATTTAAAAAGATGAATGGGATTTGCATATAAAATATTAATGCTTTTATTGGATGATTTTGGACGCAAATATCATTAAAACAAGTAAATGTAATGTAAACATTTGAGCTGTCAAGTGTTTATTTGAGTTTGCGTTATAAAACTGGTTGTTTGAATATGTATTGTTTTTGGCTGAGACTTTCTCCCTGGTTCTGGTTCATGTGCCGCTGTCGTCATGGTCACTGTGTCACTTGAAGTGCTTATGACTGGCACATGCACCAGTCACACTGACCTTGTTGGCTAATGGAAGCGTAGGCTGGTGCAGTACATTCCACATTCACTTTTAATCACTGAGTTGCAATTCTCATGACTTTAGATTTTCAGACTTTCACTGTTTCCACATTCTCTTTCAAAGAAATATGTGAAAAGAATGAATTAACATCAATCTATTCTGTGTCTTCACAGGACTTTTCTGAGGATGTTCACATCCAGTTTGTTCCCATTGCAGGTTGGTACAACCACATTATTTCTGATATTTGCTTCTTCAGCCCTTTGTGAAAATGACTTATCTGTACGCGCCTCTCCACAGACATCTTTGGAAACACAACGCTGAAGTTTGACACTGTCCAGCACAAAAACCAGATGAAACTGACCGACGGGAGCCGCATCTCTTCAGAGTGCAGAGGGCCCTATGTGCTGCACATGTACGTGTGCTACATCAGCTTACAGGGCCAGGCCAGTGGCACTCTGGAGCTGCAGGTGACGGGGAGCAAAGAGCCACGTAGCACCATTCATCTGCAGCACTCGTCCTCTGAGGTCTGCAGAGGGCTCCAAAGCATCACGTACCTGGAGAAAGACGAAGAGGCCACGCTGCGTTTATACTCCACAGAAAAGTTCAAGATCAAACGTGTGACTGTCGGCTTCAACTATCTGCTCGGGTCCAGCTGTGAATACTGAAGATGCTCTTTTGGATTCAAGGAGGAGGAAAATACTTCAGTTATTTTCCTGCCGAGTATGACCAGAGCTTTCTATAACATTGTTTTTTTAAACGTCCATACCAGAAAAGCACAAGTGGTCTCAGGAGGTCGAGTCAGCTCCCCAGTGTGCTGCTGCTGTCTTTAGGGAAAACACTTCATCCACGTCGCCTCCAGTGCATGAGTGTGAACAGTATGGCATCCACATCCTCATCAGTCTGTCCCAGGGCAGCAAACGAGTCTTCATGGAAACTAGGAGACCCTGGTGGCCAAAAACGTGTACTGTATGTGCCTCCCGGACCGTCCCGCGTGGCTTATCCACTGAATATGCACAGAGAGTGTTCAGAAGCCTTGACACATGTGGAACGTTCCTACTGTATTAAGTTTACACTCCTAAATGAATGTATATTTTGTTATTTTTTTTAGACACTTTTAACTTTGGAATATTTTGCACCTATAAAGCACTGAATAAGGAAGCTCACATTGTGCAGGAATGGTTAAGATTGTAAACTGAATTATTTAAATGTGTTTAAATATCTTAATTGTAGCTTTTGTTGTCTAGCTCAAGTTAAGTTGATACTAACTGCACATCTAACATTTGTATCATCAGAGTTGCCATTTTTGTACATGTAAAACAATGTATTTGAAGCTAATGTTGTGTGCAATTGTCGTGTGTCCTTATTATGTTGAAGTGTTTATTCTTGTTCATGTGGTAAAGACCTAAATAAACTGGAAGCTGGAATGGTGTGAGTGATGTTCCTTGTTGTTGCAGGTCGATAAACTGCTTTATGTTTGATATCTATTCATCCGTATGCACCTCCTAAGGTTGTGTAAGGCTAAATAACTGTGGTTTGAAATCTAAAGTAAAAACAACTTCTCTGCGTATATGAAACTTTGTAAAACATTTTGCAACATGTGAATCTGTTGTGTCATGCAGTGTTCCCGCTCCAACTACAGTGAAAGTCTGCAGTTTCGTCAGCACAAGACGTCAAACACGCTCTAACCAAAAGTGAAAGTGGTAGCTCACTCTCTTGTGCATCTTTTTTCAAATCCATTTTAAGATCTTCTCTGTCCAGCTGTACCAGTTGTGTCTTGCTTATCGTTGCTTCAGTCTAAAAATAAATTGTTGTCTAGTATCTTGTGAAAACGAGATAGATGTGTTTTTCCACACGGGACTTTCCTCACCTGAAGGAAACACGTTATTTCAGACGCTTCAGCTCAAAGCTGGAGCCAGTTCAGACAAGAACTATAAACTCAATTTAGACCTGATCATTTATGAGTTTATAAAAGTGTGGAACCTGGAGAGTGAGGGAGTATGTATGTATGTATGTATGTATGTACTGTATGTATGTATGTATGTATGTATGTACTGTATGTATGTATGTATGTACTGTATGTATGTATGTATGTATGTACTGTATGTATGTATGTATGTACTGTATGTATGTATGTATGTACTGTATGTATGTATGTATGTATGTATGTACTGTATGTATGTATGTATGTATGTACTGTATGTATGTATGTATGTATGTACTGTGTGTATGTATGTACTGTATGTATGTATGTATGTATGTATGTATGTACTGTATGTATGTATGTACTGTATGTATGTGTGTGTGTGTGTGTGTGTGTGTGTGTATGTATGTATGTATGTACTGTATGTATGTATGTATGTATGTACTGTATGTATGTATGTATGTATGTATGTATGTGTGTGTGTGTGTGTGTGTGTGTGTGTGTGTGTGTGTGTGTGTGTGTGTGTGTGTGTGTGTGTGTGTGTGTGTGTGTGTGTGTGTGTATGTATGTATGTATGTATGTATGTACTGTATGTATGTATGTATGTATGTATGTATGTACTGTATGTATGTATGTATGTATGTACTGTATGTATGTATGTATGTATGTATGTGTGTGTGTGTGTGTGTGTGTGTGTGTGTGTGTGTGTGTGTGTGTATGTATGTATGTATGTATGTATGTATGTACTGTATGTATGTATGTATGTATGTATGTACTGTATGTATGTATGTATGTACTGTATGTATGTATGTATGTATGTACTGTATGTATGTATGTATGTATGTACTGTATGTATGTATGTATGTATGTATGTGTGTGTGTGTGTGTGTGTGTGTGTGTGTGTGTGTATGTATGTATGTATGTATGTACTGTATGCATGTATGTATGTATGTATGTACTGTATGTACTGTATGTATGTATGTATGTACTGTATGTACTGTATGTATGTATGTATGTATGTACTGTATGTATGTGTGTGTGTGTGTGTGTGTATGTATGTATGTATGTACTGTATGTATGTATGTATGTATGTACTGTATGTATGTATGTATGTGTGTGTGTATGTATGTATGTATGTATGTATGTATGTACTGTATGCATGTATGTATGTATGTATGTATGTATGTATGTGTGTGTGTGTGTGTGTGTGTGTGTGTGTGTGTGTATGTATGTATGTATGTATGTATGTATGTATGTACTGTATGTTCTGTATGTATGTATGTATGTATGTACTGTATATATGTATGTATGTATGTATGTATGTATGTATGTATGTATGTACTGTATGTATGTATGTATGTATGTATGTATGTATGTATGTGTGTGTGTGTATGTATGTATGTATGTATGTACTGTATGCATGTATGTATGTATGTATGTATGTATGTGTGTACTGTATGCATGTATGTATGTATGTATGTATGTATGTATGTACTGTATGTATGTATGTATGTATGTATGTATGTGTGTGTATGTATGTATGTACTGTATGCATGCATGTATGTATGTATGTATGTATGTATGTATGTATGTATGTATGTATGTATGTATGTATGTATGTACTGTATGCATGTATGTATGTATGTATGTATGTATGTATGTATGTATGTACTGTATGTATGTATGTATGTACTGTATGTATGTATGTATGTATGTACTGTATGTATGCATGTACTGTATGTATGTATGTATGTATGCATGTATGTATGTACTGTATGTATGTATGTATGTATGTACTGTATGTATGTACTGTATGTACTGTATGTACTGTATGTATGTACTGTATGTATGTATGTATGTATGTATGTATGTATGTATGTATGTATGTATGTGTGTGTGTGTGTGTGTGTGTGTGTGTGTGTGTGTGTGTATGTATGTATGTATGTATGTATGTACTGTATGTATGTACTGTATGTATGTATGTATGTGTGTGTGTGTGTGTGTGTGTGTGTGTGTGTGTGTGTGTGTGTGTGTGTGTATGTATGTATGTATGTATGTATGTATGTATGTATGTACTGTATGTATGTATGTATGTATGTATGTACTGTATGTATGTATGTATGTATGTATGTATGTATGTATGTACTGTATGTATGTATGTATGTATGTATGTACTGTATGTATGTATGTATGTACTGTATGTATGTATGTATGTATGTGTGTGTGTGTGTGTGTGTGTGTGTGTGTGTGTGTGTGTGTGTGTATGTATGTATGTATGTACTGTATGCATGTATGTATGTATGTATGTATGTACTGTATGTATGTATGTATGTACTGTATGTATGTATGTATGTATGTATGTACTGTATGTACTGTATGTATGTATGTATGTATGTATGTATGTACTGTATGTATGTGTGTGTGTGTGTGTGTGTATGTATGTATGTACTGTATGTATGTATGTATGTACTGTATGTATGTATGTGTGTGTGTATGTATGTATGTATGTATGTATGTATGTATGTATGTATGTATGTATGTATGTATGTACTGTATGCATGTATGTATGTATGTGTGTGTGTGTGTGTGTGTGTGTGTGTGTGTGTGTGTGTGTGTGTGTGTATGTATGTATGTATGTATGTACTGTATGCATGTATGTATGTATGTATGTACTGTATGTTCTGTATGTATGTATGTATGTATGTATGTATGTACTGTATGTATGTATGTATGTACTGTATGTATGTACTGTATGTATGTATGTTTGTATGTATGTGTGTGTGTATGTATGTATGTATGTATGTATGTACTGTATGCATGTATGTATGTATGTATGTATGTATGTATGTATGTATGTGTGTGTATGTATGTATGTATGTACTGTATGCATGTATGTATGTATGTATGTACTGTATGTATGTATGTATGTACTGTATGTATGTATGTATGTATGTACTGTATGTATGCATGTACTGTATGTATGTATGTATGTATGTATGTATGTATGTATGCATGTATGTATGTACTGTATGTATGTATGTATGTATGTATGTACTGTATGTATGTACTGTATGTACTGTATGTATGTATGTATGTACTGTATGTATGTACTGTATGTATGTATGTATGTATGTATGTACTGTATGTATGTATGTATGTACTGTATGTACTGTATGTATGTACTGTATGTATGTACTGTATGTATGTACTGTATGTATGTATGTATGTATGTATGTACTGTATGTATGTATTGTATGTATGTATGTATGTACTGTATGTATGTACTGTATGTACTGTATGTATGTATGTATGTATGTATGTATGTACTGTATGTATGTATGTATGTACTGTATGTATGTATGTATGTATGTATGTGTGTGTGTGTGTGTGTGTGTGTGTGTGTGTGTGTGTGTGTGTGTATGTATGTATGTATGTACTGTATGCATGTATGTATGTATGTATGTATGTACTGTATGTATGTATGTATGTACTGTATGTATGTATGTATGTATGTATGTACTGTATGTATGTATGTATGTATGTATCTATGTACTGTATGTATGTGTGTGTGTGTGTGTGTGTGTGTGTGTGTATGTATGTATGTACTGTATGTATGTATGTATGTATGTATGTACTGTATGTATGTATGTATGTGTGTGTGTATGTATGTATGTATGTATGTATGTATGTATGTATGTATGTACTGTATGCATGTATGTATGTATGTATGTATGTATGTGTGTGTGTGTGTGTGTGTGTGTGTGTGTGTGTGTGTGTGTGTGTGTGTGTGTGTGTGTATGTATGTATGTATGTATGTATGTACTGTATGCATGTATGCATGTATGTATGTATGTATGTATGTATGTATGTATGTATGTACTGTATGTTCTGTATGTATGTATGTATGTATGTATGTATGTATGTACTGTATGTATGTATGTATGTACTGTATGTATGTACTGTATGTATGTATGTATGTATGTATGTATGTATGTATGTGTGTGTGTATGTATGTATGTATGTATGTACTGTATGCATGTATGTATGTATGTATGTATGTATGTGTGTGTATGTATGTATGTATGAATGTATGTATGTATGTATGTATGTATGTATGTATGTATGTACTGTATGCATGTATGTATGTATGTATGTACTGTATGTATGTATGTATGTATGTATGTACTGTATGTATGTATGTATGTATGTATGTACTGTATGTATGCATGTACTGTATGTATGTATGTATGTATGTATGTATGTATGTATGCATGTATGTATGTATGTACTGTATGTATGTATGTATGTATGTATGTATGTATGTATGTATGTATGTACTGTATGTATGTACTGTATGTACTGTATGTATGTACTGTATGTACTGTATGTAT